>NC_133233.1:18912734-19014617 GCF_040436345.1 Pagrus major
TAACTTTGATTTATACGAAGCTGTTATGTAAATATTTATTTAAATAATAAACCGTTTAAAACATTTTTGCTTGCTTGGTTTTTCTTTTTGGAGCTTGTGAAGTAACTGCTTTTGACCCGCAGTAGTCTTACTTTGTTGTACTGGTCACTAATGCCATCTAGTGGACGTTGTTGTTGGATGCTGTCGATCTTTCAGCTTAGATTTATTGCTGATGATCCAGACGGCACCCATCATTGTGTCTTGTAGAAGGTAGGGTGGCCCTCCCTCAGCAGTTTTATCTATTAATCTACAAGGGATAACTTAAATTGCTGCCCTTTTTATCCTCACTACTGTGCCTAAAACATCATACTCTTACACTTTATGTTCCTTCAGTAAACAGTAATCTTGGAACGACAGCCTTCAGATATTTTGCCCCATTTATCTTTGAATAATTTACAGAGTAGACTTTGGTATGAGCGGGGCATCTTTAATTTAAGGTGCAACTGTTTCACATGATACAGTTGTACTTTTTACACCTATGCCAAGGACATTATTATTATTATTATTATTTTTTACATATTCACAATTGCTTTTACAGATCATTCTTTTCTTTTATTCCATTTTAAACCTACACCACAGATATAATCGAACACATTTTGTCATGCTTGCATGTTGTCTATATGATTGTATATTTAAATATTCACCTTGATTTATTTCTATGTCATTATCATCTTCATTATATTTTAACTTTTTTTCTGTTTGATTTTATTTTATTCTGTACTCAGGTCTCACGATGAGATCTTGATCTTAATACCACTTCCTGATTAAATGAATTATAATATAAATGTTTGTGTATCAGTGTTGCTTATTTATTTCTTTTTTATTACCTTGCTTTATTTTGATTTTAAATTTGTCGTTATACTCAGAATGTTTGATGCTCATAAATATAAATCACAGCCATGAGTACAAGACTTGTATGTCTTATATGAAAGTATATGATTGCCAACAATGTAAATACAATTTAAAATGCACTACTTTGGTTCTGATGTAGCAAAAAGTTACTAGTAACTAAAGTTATAAAATAAGTGGAGTAGGTACAATATTTGCCTTTAATGTAGTGAAGTCAAAGTATAAAGTAGAATATAATGGAAATACTCAATCAAAGTACAAAATACCTCAAAATTGTACATAATTACAGTACTTGAGTGTAGTATGTACTTAGTTTCATCACATCGTTGGTATATACTGTATACTACGGGTCGACCGATTTTTGTTCTGACTGATTATCTGATCCAATACAATAGATATATTTAAAATAAGCTACTCTGTTAAAAAATAAGTGTTGTAAAAAGTACAATATTTGCTTCCAAAATTTAGAAGTGCAAATATCAATAAGCAGAAAATAGAAATACTCAACTAAAGCACAAATCCCTTAAAATTGTGACGGTAAAGTGACAAGGCAAATGTTCGTAGCTACATTCCATCACTGTGTAAAGTGAATATATGTTCGAGATAAGTGTCATATGTGGGAATTGTCTGGCTGTCATGTTTTCTCTTTGTAGTTGCAGATGTAAACACTCCCCTCTTAGTGCATTCCTCGACACTCCTGTCACAACACGGGCCAACTCGATGGCAACTTCTGAGAAACAAAACAACCTTAGAACAACACGGATACTTCCTCAGGCAGGAGAGTGAGAAAACAAGAGGCCTCCGCTCCTCCTCAGAGATCTGATACTAATCAGCAGGAGAAAACAACTGAGCTGAGCCCCCTAAGGTAAGGTAAGTTTATTACGCAACGTCACCTTGGCCTTGTGACTTTTACTGTCACTCGATCATCTGATTTTCCCTGTGAGGCTCCTCTCCCAGTATGTTTATTCCAATCCTGTATCCACGGACTGAATTTAGACTAGAAAAGTCGTTACAAGAGAAAACAAACATTTGTAAATACACTTTTATTCTTACACATCCATTTAAAGTGACAAAAATGTCACAGCTGCCACATTGAAAACCATTTATCCTAATTACAAATATCAGAATATTGTAAATACATCTTAAGCTATGGTTACTTGGTGAAAATCAATAAATTTACACAATATACAAAACAACATCAAATCAAGCACCACACTGAGTACTTACTGACAATTTCTACAATCTGCACACAACCTGTTTTGTTCTGAGCTGCTTTTATGACCATAAGAAAAGAAACGGCACGATTTGGCCTGAACTCAAGCTGTGACCACAAACTGACCCGTTCACTCAGTGCGGTGGGGATTGGCCTTTTTGCCTGACATCTGCGGGGACTTGATCGGTTTAAAAGCGGAGTTTAAAACGAGATTACAGTAATTCTCTGGGTACTTGTTCTGTTGACAGGCAACCCACAAGAAGACGAGAGCTGCTCTGGAGTGTGCATGGCAAAATACACAATCAAGATGTGACGAAACACATTCAATAGTTTTACATTAAACAAGGAGCATAAACTGACAAGTTTAACTTAGACGGTAAAGATATGAAGGTTGATGAAATGTTAATCCATTGGCTTGTGTGACACATTGTTACATATTCGGCAGTTAGCTCAGATGAGTTGACATATGATAGTGTATCATGCCAAGGTTATGGCAACTTCAAACTTTAGGCACCAGAGACAAACTATTATACTGTAGCCCAACAATGTACAGTTGTTTAGACAAAAAAAAGTCCTTAGTCCTCGTTTTGTGGTTTTAGAGTTACAAAGCTAAAAGGAATGTCCTTACAGGATGGGACAATTCTGACCACAAAAATCGTACAGTAAGTCCAAGGCGTCAGGCTCCTGAAGCCTCCTGCTCATAACACCTTGACCTCTGCCAGGCTGCGCAACTACAACCTCACCATCTGGTGGAAGCTCTACCAGCGGGTGCACTTTGTTATCCTTCATCTTAAAGTCAATAACACCAACTCCGGGCAGCGTGCCGTTCCTCTCTGCCCAGGTTTTGGCGTCCTCTGGATTGTCCTTTGTATCAATGACACTGTCATCATTCACACTGCTCTTGCTCACTGTGCTCAGGTCATCCTGACATGCATCTGAGTCACTAGCATGGGGCAAAGAGAAGTAGGTGCACTTCCTTGAAAGCGACTTCTTGTCCTCCAGCTCGGACGTTGTGCTGAAAAGGGAATATGGTGTGCTCTCTTCTGTGTCCTCACACATTTTTTCACCTTGAGGAGAGTTCGTGAAGGCTTTGTTTATTCCCACAGGGTCTGAAACCGACTTTCTGATCAGTGTGTTCTCTCTCAGGAGCCACTGTTCGTTATCTATTGGGACGCTGTCTCCAGGCCCGACCTGTGTATTAAAAGCGATGCACCGTGTTGCTTCAGTCAAGTTGTCCAGTGTGTTAGTGGAATTGAAGTAGGACAACTCAGACATGGCTTTGGACCGGGCTATGTGGAAGGTAGAGAAAATGCTTGAATGTTCTTTCTTTTTCTCTTTTGGCGCAGATGGGGGCCTTTCACCTGCTTCTTCATCAGGATTAGCATCTTTCTTGCCATAAAGCCTTTCAATCGTTCTTCTCACAAAGCCCTTAGTGATGGATTTCCGTGCTGAGTCTTCTTCACCACTTGACTGCTCACTTGAACTCTGAGACTGATACCCGCCACTAGCTGAGGTCTCTGCTCTTAACTCTGGAAATGCTGACGTGTTCGGGCTTGGGAAACGTCGATGTCCATGCTGGATGTCTGTGGTGCTCTTTGCCAGGAACATTTCCCTGATGGATCTGACCCTGCCCTCAGGCTCTGAGGTTATAACGCCACTGGAATCATAGCTGAAAGATAATGATGACTGAGGAGCTGATTGGGAGCCAAGTGCAGAGTCAGATGTGGGCTGATCAGAGGGTGAATCCTCACTGTCTGACTCAGGCGGGGCATTTCTTTGTGAGAGACGTCTCACAGGAGAAAGTTCTACTGTGTTCTTCCTCGTCTGGGCATCGGCAACTTGCTTTTCTAGAAGAAGTACTCTCTCTGCGATAGATTGGGACACCGTTTCTTCAGATAATTTGACATTTTGAACGGACTTTTCAGGATTCTTAACTTCAGACTGTATCGCCACTGAAACTTCCTGATGTTCTGTACAGCTGTCCTCAGTTGCATGTTCCTCGTCTGAGCTAGACTCTTTTTCATATAAGCTTAATTCCTCAATTGAGCTGCTGGTCTGCTCATCTTTGACCTTTGGTTGCTCTGCCTCTACATGTTCTTCACAGCTGCTGTGGTCGTTCCCGCTATCCACATCTGCGCTGAATCTGTACTGCTTTTCTAACCTGTCAGACTTTATCAAACTGCTTTTGTTGTTTTTGGTAAATGAATCCTGGTTTTCTATCAAGTATCCTAGTTCTACAGTAGTCTGACTTTCTGTCTCATCACAAATTTCTGCTTCATTAGCATAGTGGTCTTCATTGTCTGAGCTGACCTCGTCTTCCTCTGCCTCTTCTATCAAAGTCTTTAACTCTGTATACTTCTTTGCTGGAAGATCCTCAGAGTGTTCTTCCTCCTCCACACTCTCCTGCTCTTCCTCATTGCCAGACAAACTTTCCTCAATGATAACCTTGAGTTTTTTACTTCCAGCCTCAATTTTATTAAGGTGCTCTTCCTCCTCCGTGCTCTCCTGCTCTTCCTCATTGCCAGACAAACTTTCCTTGATTTTGATAACCTCGAGTTCTTTACATTGAACCTCAGGCTGCTCTTCCTCTGAAGATGGCTCCTCTACATCTGAATTACTTGTGCTTTCGTCAACACTTGCATGCAGTCCTAAATGGCCTGCTTGACTCTGCTGTTCTTCTCCTTCTGAGCTAGATGGACTTGCAGGGATTGACAAAGCATCTTTGTTGCTCAGCTCTTTCTCAACATCAGGTTGCTCTTCCTCTGACAAAGACTTGTTTTGACTATCTGGGCTGGATATTCTTCCATTCCCTCTTACATTTAGTTCTGAGTAGTAGTCAGAGCTTGGTTGCTTGTCCTCTTCCTCCTCGGAGTGACTTTCAGGGTTGGACAAGTCTTCACTTTCCCTGCTCTCCTGTTGTATCCCCTCACATTCAACTTCTGGTTCCTCTTCTGAACTCTGCAGCTCACTTCCTGCTGAGCTAGCTTCACTTTGCTCACAGCTGACTTTCTGCTCTAAATCTTTATTGGCACTTGACTTGTTCTGCCCTTCCTGTTCTGAGCCTGAGTCATTATCATAGGTAAGCTCGTTGTCAGAGATACTCATGCTCTCCTCACTGTGCATCTGCAGCTGATTACCTTCCACGTCTTTCTCCTGTACCTCAGAGTTAAACCTGTCTTGGTCATGATTTTGCTTGGTGCTGACTACTCCACTCATGATTGCCTTTTCTTGGTTTGATTTGTCTTCATTGTGGCCTTGCTGCTGCTGATCTTCTTGATTTACTGCGTCCCTACATGACTCCATACCTTCCTCATTATCTTCTACAAACAATACTGTACTACTGAGCTTCCTTTCTTCGTCTATCTGTTCATCATTTGGTTCACTGTGCTTGTCTTTAGTTGCACTTGGTTTGTTCTTCTTGGTTTCTGTTATACTACCCGTGCTGAATGGTTTTGGCTGGTTAATGTCTGTGAATTGTTTAATGATGGCGCTCACGTTGACATTAACATTCTCATCTTGAGTGACCTCCCTGACCTTTACAACATCTTCAGTAGAGAGATGGGATATCTTGGCCTCACTGTTGTCTTTTGGTGACAGTTCCACTTTTTCAATAATTCTGGCTGACATCATTTCTTCATCGTCACTGTCACTGTCACTGTTGACATCCATTGAAAGGGAGGCCAATTCCTCCTTGAGCTCCTCAGGTATGCCAAGATTGTCCATGATCTCATCAATCACATTTTCATCAATTCCAGGACTAGCCTCGATTACGAGTTCTTGCTCTGAGTCATTTGGTGTTGAGCTGCGGCTCTTGCATTTGTCGCTGAGTTCCTGAAAGCCCTTCCAACTTTGCAGGAGCTGCTTCGAAGCCGACCTCTGTAAATCTGTCAAACTATCTTTTAATTTGTGGGAATCCTCGATGCTGGCGATTTCTCTTAGAGAATCGATCATTTTTAAAGCCTCTGCACAGCTGACGTTGTTTGCATTCAGCTCATCCATGTTTAGGTTAGTTATACCTTCCTTTAGGGTCATCACCGACAAGAAAGCAAGCAGAGCTTTAGATGATGAGCCAAACGTAGAGGCCACATGAGAGGAGAAGTCAGGCAGGCTGTTGGACTTTTCCAGACATGATGGACGTTTGTTCTGTGTGATCTGTCTAATTGACTTAATTGAGTAACAAATCTCCTCAAGCACAGGTTTCATGTTTGGCTGATTTGAGGTGTTTAATGGCTCTGGCATTATCTGTGTGTTTGCCTCGGATCTCTCTGTTACAAGCTCATCTGTCTTGCTCGCCTTGTCGTCACTCGGATCAGCTTCCAACGGCGTGGCAGTGTTACATGTTGGTGTTTTGTCCAGTTCAGCTGATTTTACTGACCGTGGTGTTCGGTGACGCTTTCGTTCAGATGATGTTCTCCTTTGCATCTTGCCTGTCGGCTCGGATGCGTTGTCTGACGAGAGATTTCTGGAGAGCAACTTTCTACTTGACTTGTGTTTGACGGGTGGTGACGCCATGTCCAGAGACTGAGAATACGGAGACGATCTCTTTTGCAATTTAGGTTTATAAAGCTTCTGCTTTCTCTCAGCGGAGGGGCTAGCGTCTGGTGTCACATTTTTTCGTCTTCCAACATTTGGTGACATAGTTTTATCAGGTGGGTGGATGTGTATTGATGATAATTTTGGAGAGCTGTGAGGAAGTTCAGAGGAGACTTTCTTGGTTTGGTGTTTTCTCTCTGGAGAAGGACTGGTCATAAGTTTTACTTTTTTCACCAAGGGTTTGAGTGATGTTTTCTCTGTTTGAGTTAAAGGTTGTGTTTTAATTGTCTGTGTCTCTTTGAATGAAAGATCACTTTGTGGATGACCCTCACTTGATAAAATACTGACTGTAGACATTCTCTCTTCAGACGTCGAACTAGTAGGAGATGCAGAAGTACAAAATGAAGGACTATTCTTCAAATCTAAGATGCTGTTTGATTGCTGTGTCTCTTCTTGTGGCATTTCACTCAGTCTTTGGGTTCTTGTTGAACAGATGCCGTTTGGCAGCACATTATCATCCCCTATGTTGATGGGAGTAGATGATGTGTTTGTCTCTGAGGTGGCATCACTACATAAAGTATTTTTATCCAGACAAGCCTTTCTGAGAGACATTTTCCTGTCAAGAGACAGATTACTGACCAAAGGGGCCCTTTTAACAGATTGAGTTCTTGGTAATGGTGCTTCCTCCAGCGTGGAAGGAATGTCAGCCTGAATTGATGTTGTAATTTCCATTGTGTGGTCTGTAGGTGATATGGCTTCGTCAGATGTAGGACTGATGGATAATGGATGACTATCTGACATTTGACTGCTCACTGATGAGAGTCTGTATAAAGGGCTGCTGGCCACTGAGGGTACATCCATTACGCAGTATTCAGTGTTTGACAGCTCTATGTTTTCAGCAGGCGGTGGTGGAAATGGTAGGTCCATTGAAGATTGAGATTCTGCTTTTTGAAGTGAGATTTTGATTGAACTTGATTTATCTTCTACTTCACTGCCTGATGGCATTTGTGTTGAGGTCTCATCAGTTGGTGGCATTGTTTCAGGACAGTAATATTGTGAGAGATGTCTTGTTTCTTCTTCATTATTCTTAGCTAAACTATTGCAGTTTTCTGTGTTTGTAATGGTTATATGACTGTGGGCGACCTGTGTCCTTTTCTCCATTGGTTGACTTGATAGTTTGTTTTCAAATGACTTGATTCTTTGTTTGACAGAAGCTCTTCGCACCATCTCAGGCAGAAGGTCAGCTTTGAGAGTTTGACATGTTTGTGGTTCTGACGCCTCCTCCAAACACTTTACCTTCTCTGCCACAGTCATCAAGCCATCCTTATTTTCAGGCTCTCCACACTCGCCATTTTCTGTTTGAACAAGAGCAACTGCTCCTTTTCTACTTTTCTCATTTTCACAGGCTGCGGGGTTAAGCTGGGATTTCTCAAGCCAGTTCTCCACATACTCATTAGTAACAGAACTGCAGGAGTTAAGAGCAGGCAGTGACATGCTTTCGTTGACATCATAAGACTCGTTTTTGTTCTTTTTCTCCTGATGCATTGATGTCTGCCGTGTCAGTATTCCCCGTGGTTGGTTTCCATCATTGGGAGAAACATTCAGCATGATTTTTTCCAAAGAAACCGTCTCACTCGTATTTTCTCTCACTGCTGGTGGTATATTTGGGTCTTTAAGAATACATTTCATTGTATCATCCGACTGTTGTGCGCTTTCTGTTGTAACGCCCCCATCTCCTTTTTGTGTTCCTGTTTTAAGCTTCATCATGCTTTTAGGTGATTTTGATTTATTCCCATAAATTTTCTTAATGAACCCAGCGCTGGAGAAAGTTTTCACTTTCACTTTCTTACGTTTCTCGGCAGCTTCTGCAGAATTTTCTTTTTGTCTTTTCCTGGGTGACATAAGGCGACGAACACGTTTGTTGATCACTTTGGGCTTTAAGGATACCCTCTTATCTTTATTGGCCTCTCTTTGCTGGGGCTTGACTTTGTCTTTAGTGGGCTTTGGGAATTGTTGCTGGACATTTATTCCTTGAATTGCACCAGTATTCAGTGAGGGCAACATTAAATCAGATGTTACCGACATGCTCTCAGCTCTCCAGATACTAATTGACTCAGAAGCTGTCGATGGTCTGCAGGACTCGTGTTCAAAGTCATTATTGGAGGAGAGCTGTCCAGTTCCTGAGGTAGCTGGCCTGCAAAAAGGAATCCCAGACGCAGACATACTTTGTCCACAAAAATTTGCAAGGAAATTATCGTGACAGGTCTGCTGTTCATATATGTGTAAGACAGTTTCAGTGACCTCCTCTCTGCTGGATTCAATCTGTAGGATTTCAGCCATCCCTGATTTGATTGTGGATACATTCCTGCTGCTAATATTGTTGGCATCCACAGAGCCAAGTCTTCTGGGTTTGGGCACTGGTTTGGTGTTACTCTGTTTGACCATGCAGTACTGCTCGGTCATGGCTCCATATTCTGTCTGCTCCCTGTAGGAATATGAGCCAATCATACCCTCGTGAGTCCCCTCTGCCGTTACTGATGTGATGCTCTCCACAGAGGCTTGCTGTTTTCTAATTTGCTTGTGCCCAGGTGTAGGAGCTCTCTTGGGGGACACCACGTCCGTTTGTACTTTGATGTAATCTTCTTCATTACCACTCTCACTCAAAGCTCCAGTGCTCAGGGATGGTGGATCCTCGTCATTGTTATCCTCAGGTTTGTCCCTGCTGATGGTGTCAATGGAAGCGGCAGGACTTTGTAAACCCAGTGAGTTCGATTTTAATGAGCTCATGTCCTGCTCTGCTTCTGGTAAACAGATCGCATTAAGCTGACTGGCTACACTTGAGCGTGACAGAGTGGTCGTCCAATGGATGGTTTCCTCTTCCTTGATTGTCAGCCGCACCTTCATCTCCACCGTCATGCTACCATCTTGGTTCACTCGAAAGGACTTCTCAATGTCGTCGTCTGCGGGCAGCAGGCTGTCCTGCCCCGCTACTCCATCGCCAAGGCAGGTGTCACCCTCCGTTTCTGCTACTGACTCCAGCATACGACCCGACTCCATCTCGACAGAGTTTGTGAGGTTACTGGGTAGGTCGCATGAACTCTCTGCGATGGAGTTATGGATCCGACTGACAATGTACCGCTCAGAATAGGGGGAGAATTTTCTTGATATTGGAGCATAGATTAGAGACTTCTTTTTACCTTTTCAGCCAATCAAAAGAGCCAAACAGGTACAAAAAATGTTTATGTTGAAAAAAGTAGAAATGTCCAAATATTTCAGGTAGAATTGAAGAGGATAGACAGGCAGTTTGAAGAATAGACCCGGGAAGCATGAAAGGAGAAAAAGAGAGAAAAGAAAGGTTAGAAAGTTAGCACAAGTATTCAAAGCTCATGAAGAACAATAGCCGGCAGCTAGCAGACAGCGTATGTAGGTCATCTATGGTATTATATTATTATGTTATATCATCGCCTCAGCACTTCCCCAATCTTCATCCCATGTGAGCAGGTAGATTACCGCAGGCACACAGTACATGCTATACGACAAGGGTCCAGTAATGAGAATAAATGTTCTCATCAACTAAATAAAACAAAACAGTTAAACTTACGGTTCAAAGCCTTTCGTCTTCTGAGTCTCATTCGATTGGTAGGCAGCAGGGTTTGTACTGGTGATTTCTGTGCATTGTAGTTTGCAGGCCTGAAAGGCTCCCTGCCTGAGGCCACTACAACACCAGAGCACAATATCAGGCCTGGAAGACCATCCACCTGCAGGAGACAGAGAGATAAAAGGATTTGTCACTCACAGTTAGCATTACATGGAATAGAATAGAAACACAATTATTAACCTTGAATCTACATATGTAAGGGAGTGATATGATTGCAGATATATATATATTATTATTGTTTGTTCTACTGGCACTTTGAATACCAGCAGGCTTGTTATTTACAACAGATCGTTGACCTAAAGCCTTACTGTACAGTATCCCAGAATGCCTTTCTGAGTATTAGGGTGAGTTGCTAAAGGAGCTTACCACTTTCTCTCCTCATGTGACGGCTATTTACAGGCCAGGTTTAAATCAGTCCTCAGTCAACAACGACGTTACCAACACCTAAAAAATATATATCTGCATTCTCATTGATTGGTTTAATTTTGGAGGGATGTCGATGCATTCTTGAAGGGCTTTAAAATTAAAAATATGTTGCACTCTATGTATCTGTTTAAGTATATTCATTAAATTGTCATGGTTTTGCAAGGTGAGGCTGTACTTAAAGTGCCTCTAGATTTCAGATTGGGCCTGAATTGCTTTGTCGTTTACTCTTTATGATGTCTTTGATTTCTTGGCATTTGAATGGAAGGTTGAGTGAATATATTATGGTGTTTTTTTAGTAAGATGTCAGTCCAGAGTGTTTCTTTTCTTAGAAATAAATTGTGTTGTATTGACGGAGGAGAAAACACTCACACGTCTGCCATCACATGTGTGTAATTTCATCACGTGGAACTGGATCAGCTCTGAAATATATTCCAGGATGGACTCAAAAGTGGGTGTAGTCCTCTTGTTAAGCGCCACTATGTGTTTTACTGTGGGGTCCCCATTGCAAAAAACCATTAGCTTCTTTGGTGTGCGTACAACCACCGGTTCCTTCTTGTGGAGGTTCTGGCCAGGGAAAAACCTGGCCTGCTGTACAGTCCGACGCCGGGAGCTGACTGGCCTGGCATGGTACCAGGGCGGCAGCTTCTTCCTGGCCAGTGCCAAGTTGATAGGTTTGACTTTACGGCTGTCGGAGCAGATGTAAGATTTGCCATCCTCAAGTTCATCCAAAGTGTAGACCGCATGAATGCCCCGAGGAGTGGTGATGTTCCTCACCCCAAACGGCAGGGGAACCTTTTTCGAGAGGCTGTCCAGGAGCGCGTCAAACGTCTTGAAGGTGCGGTTGTTGATGACCATGCGCAGACCATTGAACTGAGGATCTCCACTTTTGTAGAAGCAGACCCGCTTTGATAGGATCGGGTCGATGACGCTTGGGTGGCGTGGGGTGCCAAAGGAGTGCCCACTCCCTGAAGACTGCTCAGGGAACATCCTCAGAAGCCCCGACTCATTCATCATTGTGATTGGCTAAAAAGGGGGACAAAAGAGAAGTAAAGATATTAGATACTTAGTCGAAACATGAAGGTTTCTTGTTTTTTCTGTTTAAAATTAGGGAATGTGATCCTGTAGAGAGATGGTTGATTGTTGAACCGCAAGCGTTGGTAATAAAACAGTGAAGCAATTATATTTTTGATTCCTTTAGCAGCAAAGCTTCCTTCACAAAATATAAAGGTAAGGAGGCCCAAGGGTTCCTCAGGTTGCTTCTACACAAAAACAATAATATACCCTTATCTTTGTATATATAATATACAATATACAATCTTTGTATATATAATATACAAAGATAAAGATATTATTTATTATTGAACCCTAATTACTGTCAGTGATGCAGTAACACATACAAAATAAGAAGAATAAAACAGGGTTTGTTTATGATTTATAAAAAACAACATCTGCGTTCATAGGATTCTGTAACTGGGTCAACACACAACTCCGTGTTGAAGACAACTTAAATAATTTATGATGTGCAAACAGCTTAATGACGTCTTGCAAACATATGCTGTTTACTTCTCACAGCTGTGGCCATCAGGTAACATGACCTCGCTTCTGAGAAACCTGCCACGTGAATGGCATCTTCAATTATTTGATTACCTGGGTTTAAACAACACAGCTGATACCAAGTGATACAGAACTGTTGACAGAGTAACACGATCATTCATGAGTTTTATGTATTTTATACCACATTTCAGTATTATGAAAGAGAGGATGTGCGCAACAGTATATAAGAATTTAATTGATATGATCTATGAAAACACGTTTCGTTGGATCAGATACCTTACGCCTCAAAACACTTTAAATCAATCAATCGAAGCTTTTGAAACACTGAACTGCTGAATTATTGTGCAGTTCACATGAAAAATGAAGCGATAACTTACAGAATATAATTCATTTAAACTGATTTAATCCAACTTGATTGAAAAAGTTGGCAATATTAGTATTACTTGTCAATAGTCCAACATTAGATATTATTTTTTTATATATATATAAATATATATTTTAAAACATTTGCAGTTATTTTTAAAGAAAACAAAACAACATGTGGTTAAAATTTAAGTTCATGGCTATTCTAATGCTGCAACTGTAACACAACACAACTACAGACTACAGCTGAAGGCAACAAAACGAGTTACACAAATACACAACATTGCTGGATTTCAAAGTGAACTCACCTACGTCGGCATCATGAAACTCCCAACCGCTTTGAGAGAGACAGATCCATGAAACGTTACTCCGTGCTCGACATGATGACTGCTGTTCAACTAACTGCACAGCAACAGTTTATTTCGGGAGACGCCATCACGGTTAATTTGCTTAATCTTTGCTTAAAGTTAATCTCCGCTGCAAGTGCAGTGCTTGGAAATCCTCTTCAGAAAGGTGTGTCACACAGATGCATGTAGAGCTGTCATAGCAGAGCGAAGAGGTGGAAGAAGGACCTGAGATTTATTATTTATATGATGTTTTTTTAAGTTAAATATACATTTGTTTAGACGTTTTTCCCTTGGGGATATATTGTCAATGTGCTGCTGAATCAAAACAACTATTTTTAATGAATGTGATTATTAATTTTCAAACAATTAAAAAAGTCACAAGTGGAAAATAAAAAATATTTCACTCTTAAAACTTTTGTCGGTTTAAGAGTCGTTTGTCTTTGTAACAGAAGTTACTATCAGACGGACACCAGTTTTTAAAAGTGATTAAGACCATTTTAATTTGGCATCTTTAGATGTTTTTGTATGTGTTGTTGTGTTTTGCTCTTATTTGAGACCTAAATAGGATCCCAACGCTGCACCTGCAGAAGGTTAGAGGTATTAAAAGGAGCAGCAGATGGTAACGTGGTGTCCAGTTGTAATATTCCTGCCTGGTTGTAATCTCTTTAGATAATAAGGATTAAGGGGCGCTCCATTAGCTGGACCCTCAGAGAAGAGCACTTGTTTTCAATGAAAGGAGTGAACATTACACTTATTAACCATAAATAATTACAAATCAGATTGATTATTATCAAATAAACTTAATCAGACACTAGATTTGCCTTTGCTGATGGAGACTATGTGATCTGTACACGTTTGTATAATATATTTAATTAAAAAAATTACACATTCCCTGAATAGCAAACACTTTTTTTGGTCCCTACAAAAATACACACGTCTTCTAGAAACACAGTCAAGTTTAGAAGGGCAGTGGAGTCCATAAGATTAGGTTGAAGCGTATTTCTGGTGGAATTAGCCGGCCATGTATAACAGTTGCATAACAGTTACCAAAACTGAGTCTATTCCTGTAGTGAAAGGGATTAGTCGACAAGGGATGGCTTCATTCCTCAGTAAACCTGGGGCTGAAGTCAAGGAATCAAAGGAATATACAGAAGTTATCAGGTTTCAGCTCCAGTATAAAAGGATAAAGTGATGACACTCTGTCATACTGTTTAGTTTTACGGCCATAAAAATATCTCAGGTGTGTACGGAGGAGACGATATGTGCTGTAGGAAAGAATTCCTGCTGAGCCCAACCAGACAAGAGATTCAGGAATGCCACAGGAGGCTCTCCCGTGTTGCCAAGCCCATGACCTGTTCCCAAAACAACAACCAGCACAAAAATGTGAAAAATCCTTGAAAGGAAGCTGGGGAGGGGGGGGAGGGGGAACAATGGAGGAAGCGCTCAGAGTAAACAGGTAGGCCTGAAGCCTGCATGCCCCTCATTCCAGCCCCGACGCTGCGGAGATAAGAGACGGGAAAACCAAAGCGGGTTTGAAAAACGGCCAGTCGCACCGATACAAGCGGCACAGATCCTGCCAAACATACCGAAATCAGACTGAAAATAGGCCCCTCAGCTGAAGCACTCAAAGTAGCATGACAGGTAATAGCAACAAATGTCTGAAGCTACATTCGTCACATAACCTTCCACGTCACGGAGTTATAACGAACCAGCTGGTGATATGAAGACTGTTATTTTTCCTTCACATGATTACACGTGAAATCACACGCCGCCATGACAGAGATATCTGTCTCCGCGTTCCGGGTGTATTGTCACCCCTGCCATGCTCTATTTTTAAGTCCTTGCGCCTATACTGCAACTAATTGGCGCCAAGTTAGATTCAAACCTATGCTGTTAATGGGAAAAAATGTGTGATATGTTTTGGCCCTTGTCCCCTTTCTATATTTGGCCCAGCGTCCTCCATGCAGCTGCTCCTCCAGATCTGTCTGCCTGTGTTCCCATCAAACACCTCTCTTCAGTCTGCATATATTGCCTCAATTCGAGAGGCAAGGGAGTCTCGGCGGCTCGCGCTTAAAAGGGGCAGAAATACATACGCGGCCACGTAGCGAATAACAGCAGTTTGCTGTGATGTCGTGCCGCGTTTAGCCTCTGTAGTGGCGTTTGAAATCAAAATGCCCGGCTCGTTTTGTAGCCCTTGTGAGAACTGGTTAAAATTCCAAACATCGCAGCTGTCAGGAATTCAATTATGAGCGATACAGCTGCACTACCAGCAGCACTTTTAAAACATTCGCTTCAATTAAAAAGTACGGCAGCTGATCCTGCAAATATTATCTCTTTTGAACTTTTCTTGCTCCCAAAAATCACTCTCTATTCTTCTTGACTTCTTAATTATGTACAGCCACATGGATAAATTCCTTTTTTCCCTCGAGGGGCAGTTGAATGTAACATTTAAAAAAAGCGTGGCTTGGCAGACGTCGAGCCCCAAAATATGCTTACTATTAAAAATTCCATTCAAGTGGCACGATGTTACGTCTTTTTTCCCCTCTGAACTTCCACTGGAATTCCCAGGTTTTGAATGAATCGCTGCCAAACAGGACTCATAAGGTCACACCGCCGCCTGTCCCCTCCCCGCCAAAAACCTCCTCGCTCAAGCAGTCAGAGGTCCCCACCCCGTCCCATTTTGAGCGCTCCGTATCAGCTGTGCCAAGCTTTTAATCTGCCTGGTGACATCCCAGTGTTTCCTGCATGGGACACAGGGAAAGATAAGCACGCTTCTCCGTGCGGTAAATCACTCCACACCCCCACTCGTTCGCTGATATGACCATTATTCAATTAGGCTGCACTCAAACTGACCACGACTCTTTGGTAATTACAATCGGGAGGGTTGGCTTTCACGTTATTTTCACTTTCTTAATCACTTTGTTCTCTTAACAGCAGCTGCTTTAATTATCCAAAAGCAAACATCGAAAAGAAATGTTCCTTGTTGCTTAATGGTGGGAAAAAACTGAGCACATTTTAAAGTATTCAAGTACTTTTTCTTGTGCTACTTTATTGGTTATACCCCTTTATACTTTATAAAGTACAGTTCCTCTGCAATATAAGAAATCTGAACACAGAGACACTGATACAAAGAAAAGACATTTACCATAACTTGTAGTTTAAACTGAGCTACATGTATTAACCGTGAAGTTAAAGTTTGTTAATCTCTGTGTACTTTGAGTAACATTAAAACATTAGCTAGTAAAATGAGGGATAACCCGCATAGCATAGAGCCACACTGGCTCCCAGTATAGTTAATGTTAGCTAACGTATCTTGTGAATTTTTATTTTTGCTTACCTTATGCTGCTTGCTGAACCACATTACGGCAAGCTTGAAATTGTCTGTTGACTGTTAGGTTAACATAAGGCCTTGTTAATTGTTAACTAGCATTAATAAGCTAGCTAACAGTGAGCCTTCACTGACATATAACTGACACAGCTGACACACAAGAGCATAATTTGATTCATAAATGTAGCTGATGTTTGAGTTATATTAACAAAACGGAGCGTGTTAAAATACAAGGGAAATCTATCTATATCTATTAAGGTAATTTCACTGATTTTGCCAGTACGAGTAAAGAAATAAACACATTACACAGCTTCACTGGCTTACCAGTGGTCGTTGGCTAATGTTAGCATTAACCTTAGCCAATTAAGCCAAGCCAAAGAACAAAAGACAAGGTTTTATTTCTATACAAATGTGTGTATAGGTTGTATTTTTAAAGCTATGTTAGCAGTTGACCTCATTTTCCAATCACCTACTCCACCTCAACTACAACAGTAAAACGCTGCTTGAATGTTAATGTAAACCAATTTTACTTTTAATACTTTTGAGTACACCCTGCTGTTAATACTTACCTTGGGTGTGTTCGGAAAGCAAAGCTTAACTAAAATGAGAGCGTAGCTGTTTACAGTAGTCGAGTCTTTCCGTCCGAAATTTACGAACGTGACAACTGTCAGAAAAATGGATGCAAGAAAAACTTTCCAATGGGAAAATATTGTTGTACTACTTTAACAATATGCCCTTAAAATGTTTTATGCTACTAGCTAGCAGTTAGCTAACGCTACACACAGACTCTTCTCTGCTCATGTATATGAATTATTTTGGTTAATTCACCCTTTCAGTCCACAATTGCTACATTTAGCTGGAACAGCCATTTAATCCGTTCATGAAACACTGACTAAAGTAAGTTTTAGAAACACGGGCTACTAGCTAGCAGTTAGCTAACGTTACATACATGAATAGCTCACTCTTTGCATCATTTAAAGACAATAAAAACACAATTAAACAACATTTTGACATCTTAAAGGCTTCAGGAGCAAGACAATGTTGACTGACAAATAAATACACGAATGAAACGATGGCAGATTAAAAGGAGGATTTGTCTTTTGAATGTCTGCAGATTGTGATGATACAGTATATCAACAACCAAACCTCTCAACACAGCAATATAAACACTGATATGCGCAGAATGTGGACTGTTATTCTCCAGAGGGCATTGGCAGGCAGTGTCCTCCTCACCAAAGGGCTCAATACCACATGGCTGCTAGCTTTTGGAGGGCCTGGGCGGAGGGCCAGTCCACTGACGGGACAACCTGGCTACGCGCGACCCAGATAGCAGCCCGAGGTGAGGAGTGATTTATCCGTCTGTGCTCGCATCAGACAACCTTCCTCTGATTAAGGGTCAGTGACTGAGCGACAGAGCTGAGTGGAGTGGAGAGGGCGAGACAGGCGGCCTCCCTGTGTGAGACACTGGCATCCTGACCGCCTGCACAAATGGACTTTCCAGACGCTGCCGTACATGTACAGTACTGTGAGCAGCACACACACATTCATACACACAGTGGGCATACACACAGGAATGTGCACGTAGTCACTGTTTCTTGTCTTTTATTCACATACACTGGTGTGCACGCACTTAAAAGCACACGCGCACGCACGCACACACCGGAGCCAAGATAAAGACTTATTGAGTTGGCCTTGACATTCGCTCAACCCAACAACAAAAGGATGTGGTGAATCTGAGTCGGCCACTGTTTGACTCGTCTCCGTGGGCTGCTAAAGATCAGTGTTCCTGCCGTTCAGGGTTCACAAGCAGGTTACCACCTCCATCAATTTCAATGGAAACGGTGTCTATTGTATGTATATACTGTAAAGGGAATCCTAAAAAAAGTGCTCGGGTTACTTTTTCACGAGTTACAGCTCTGTCCCAAACCCTTTGCGTGACGCAGCGTACCCCAGCTCCTATTTCACTTGTACACACTTGTATTTGTGATATTCATGCATTAACGCCTCACTCCCCCCCCCCCACACACACCCTGTGATGTCCTGTGTTGGTTTCTTTTTCTGTTAGTTTCCTTTGTTGTCGTCGTTGTTTCTGTCTAAATCACACCGGCCCTCCAACAGTGACCGTCTGTGACTGAGTAGCTCTGAATCTATCCGTCTAGTATTTAAACCATGTACAGTATTTCAACTTATCTTTCAGGTTCAGCTGTTGTGTACTCACAGAAAGAAATTAAGCTACCGATGTTGTACCGAATTGTGAGCTGGTAAAGGATGCTATCCTCTTTCTCACCCTTTCAAAATAACATATAATGTTATTTTTATCGCATAATTTAGGATATTTAGTCCGAGAACACAATAATGAGTTAATTTCTGAAATGAAGCATCGACCGTACGGAGTGGGAGAGATATTTTTTGACAACAGAATGGACAGAAATAGTTTCACAGCCGGAAAGCTTAAAGGGTAATTGTTACAGATCATCAGTACAGATTAAAAGTTTAACAATGTATCTGTGCGTGAATTTTTATGGCCACAGCCTCCCTCTGATTTGTACAACATTCAGGAAAACAGAGGACAAAACCTGGAAACATGCTCGATGATGTCAGATGTCGCACGGTTTCACAACATTCAGACGACTTCGCTCCACATTTCTGTGACTAACTATAAAGAAGACTTTTAACAACACATACGATTTAGTTGTTATGTGTTCATGATCGGTTGCAGTCATTTCGGTGACATGTAACCTCACAAGGAATGGCTGTGATGACAGCGGAGGTGCGTGACCACACAGGATGACTTCTGTCACGGATTACTGACAGGTCACCTACCTGACTCACGTGCTCTCACCTTCGCTCACACTCTTACTTTTCCCCCCCGAGGACTCTGGTCTGACGTCGCTCTGCAACTCCAGAGTTCAAGTCACATAAACATTTGTTTTGTAAATGCAATAAAAAACCTGTTATTATATTAAATCATGATGTGTAATACAGGTTTAATCATAGGTTATATATATAACTAACCCTAATCATTAACTTTTTTGCAGGGCTTTTACTAAGAAGAGGTCGCTTTAGGCCCTTTTATGACTGTCAGTCAACATTTTTACAATTGTGACATCATATTATAATCAATAAAAACCTCTGCTATCAATCTAATTATATAATGTTCTTAATTTATATTTGGGGGTTTTATTTTGTAAATACAAACACAGAATAAATGCTACAGCTGACATAATCAGACAAACATTTTTCTTAAAGATAATTATCCTATCACTACTTTTTTACAGACCTTCACCTGGTAAAAGGTTTAAATCAGCAGTGAGCTTCATGTAGTCCTGTGCACAGCTGACCCCTGGTGGAGACAACCGGCACTGCAACTCACTTCTTAACAGCATCTGGAAAACTGAAAACAGCCTTTTTCGAATTAATAAAAACGCGAAACTTATAGAAACTGAACGTATGGACGGCTGTGAGTGTTTCAGATTGTGATCTGTCGCTGCCGGACCAGACGTGCAGAGAGGAGACAGGAGCTGCAGAGGGAGGAACACACACTGTCAGCTTTTGGGGAACTGGAAGTCGACTGTTTGCTATTTCAGTGGAAATGTGTTTGATATTTGTTTGAAGTACATAATCTAATAACATGAGCACAAATACACTTCCTGTGTAAGAGACAGCTTTCAGACTGATTGTGTTATTGAAAAAGAAAAATACCAAACAGTGTCTAGACATTTGTTCTGGCTGTAGGTTCAGTCGACTTAAACATTTATCGAAAAAATGTGATGCCGAAACATTTTACGACCCGATTTTAAGGTGCAAACACAGAAATGTTCTGACTTTGGAAGATGTTACGTGAATTTAGGATGGTAGGCATTTATTTTCTTATGCAAAAGGGTTGGAAGAGCCACAAAGTTGATGACCTAATTATTATTTTTGAATTATAAATACAGTATATTGAATAAATATGAATAGATTAGTCTTGAAACAGCACGGGACCCTGACCTTAAGGTGGAAAAAGAAGTTGTGCCGTCATTTATCTCGTATATGACGACCACATAAACAGCAACAGTGTTTTTATTGAGTGTCAATAAGAAGAGAAGAAGAAATAAAAGTGTCAGCTCTTCACACCCACAGCCACAAACACATTCACACACACAAATACAATGAGACAACAAAGAGTAGTTGACCCGGGTCATGACACTCTGCCCTCTCCCTCCTTTATTTAGACTATATTTTATGTATTTTTATTTTTTTAGGAAGTCCAAACCGGTGATTCCCAAAATGGTGCGAGTGGTGTGAATTTCACAGAGCGCGGCTTCCTCTCGGATAGAGGATGTTCCCAGCCAATCTTTCATGGATGGAGCAAACAGGAGCCATCGGAACGAGGAAGTGGAGGCAGGTGCTCCGCGAGAGATTCAAAGATCCACAGAAAGAACAAAACAAACAGACAATGGTCCACATTTATCTCGTGGACTGCGCCTCAGCTGAGCCTCAGAGGGTTTTTACTGTAATTCAATGAATTCAGTGTCATTGTTGGTCATACGGTGTTTAATCAAAGAGGCAAAATCAGTGTTTCCCAACATTATTAGTCAGAAATTGAGCTCCACCGTGATCCTTCCTGTTAGCTAACTATGCCCATTTAACTGTTTGTCCATTAGCTCACTATTAGCTCGCTACGTCAGCTGATACACATTAATTTTAGGTTTTAGCTAACTGTTCAAACCATTTATCCATTACTTTAAGCTAGCTATTTCTACTGTTTACCTAACTTTCTCCACCATTTCCATAACTTTTAGCTAACTAGCCTATCACAAAGACTGTTGACTAGCCAAGTTTAAGCTATTTTACAATTTAGCCATTGTTTTAAACATTTGTCCATTAGCCATTTACCTATTTCAACTGTTTATCTGTTAAATGTAGCTGCTATTTCCATATTTATCCATCAGGTACTTTTAGCTATTTCAACAGCTATCTTTTTTAACTGTTTCTTAGCTATTTCACCATTAGGCCTATCCATTAGCCTATTATTAGCGTAGCTATTTCAAACTTTAGCTACTTTTAGCTGATTCAATATTAAGCTAACTGTTTAAAAAACAGTTTATCCATTACCTACTTTTTTGCAATTTCATTGTTCGTGTATTTTGTTTTATCTGTTTCCATTTTCATCACTTTTAGCTTAGCTTGCTAACCAGTTTTGATCTGTTTTTCCACATAGGCAGAGGCCGATACACTGGAATATTGACTGAAATCGCCTGATACAGTCATCAGACTATATTCATATAATACAGCTGCATTTGAAAAATTGCTTTCTTTTTCCTTTTCCTTGTTCCTTTGTTGCCTAATGCCATAAAGTTAAGTTAGTCATTAATGGAGTTTAGTCACAGCGCACATGTTCTTTGCTACTAAACAGCGTTGCTCACTTTCCTTCCATGTTTCCTGAGAAGGGAGGCAGGAGCCAACAGGGGAATCGTGTAACAAGGGGTGACAAGACTCAAACTGTGGCTGCACTCTGCCAACACCTTTTAGCCTCCCAAAGAAAAACACAGCAGAGAGGAAACTGACTGCTGATGTAGTCATCTTATACTCACTACCCGCCTGGACACGAGCTAAAAATTGTCCTGAATGCCACGAGGGAATTCAAACAAAAGAACGGAGAGCGCCGAGCTGATCAGGAGAGGCCTGGAGTTGATTCAGCTCCCTGACTCAATTCCTGACTGTGAAACAAATGTGCCAGCCAGCTTGAAAAATGTTCTCTGGCACCAGACAATCATTTTATAATCAGCCCTAGATTTTCCTTTGTGTTCTTGTATTAGTTTGTGTCGCAACTGTTTATGATATCTGTGTGTGATTTTACACTTTTATTCACTGTTAAGTCCAAGTTTCCATTGTCTCCATTTATGTTCTTTATATTTAAAGCCTGAAAGTTAAATTAAATGCTTGATTGTTTTATTGTGTGATACGCTAAAATATAAAACACTTTTCTGTCATTATGTTTTACGACTGCAGTGTTTTATTAAACAGAAATCTTGATGTCTAATGCATCATTTTTAACACAACATTTACTGACAGTCTGTTGATGTTTGGCACAGGTTGTCTCATTAAAGTCTCATCAAACAAAGATTTCTATGTGTGACACAATATGTCGCATTCAGGTACTTCCCAACATTGTAAGAAAAAGCCATTTTCTCAGATCAGACTGATGATAAATATAAATTGTATCTCTTATTGCTCAGTTTTATTTCGGGGCTTGATTTTGGTTGCATGATTATAAAAAGAATAAGTTCTGTTTTAGGAAGGAGGCTTTTACAAACTAACCTGTGGTGTATATTAGACCAGAATTTTAAAATAAAACTAAATGATTTCCTGCACTACATGGTCTACTTTCAGGTGCAGGAGGTGAATTTTCCATCAGAAATGTAAAAACAAGTTCTGATGCACAGCTGTGGCACCTTATGTCGCTGTACCGTCGCTGCTGTGCAATAAAAATACTTCAAAAAAAACCATTTGTGAATAATCCCTGTGAATATTACAGCAGCTGCCATCCTGGCACAAAAAGTGGGGGTACCTGTTTCGATTTATTTATAACCGAACGTGTGACAAAAGTAGAGCTGGAATCAGAAGGAAAATAAACGATTGAGTCACGGCGCTGAGCGGAGATTGACTGGATCCACTATATATAGTGGGAAGCACAACTGGACGGTGGTGTGACAGGCAGAGACCATAAAAGCGGGCCGGAGAGGGACAGCATATGCCCGGGATTATGAGCAACCAGCCCTGCTTTAGACGGGGGACACACCCTCTCCTGCAGCTGTCTCACATGCTGTATTTGCAATCTGCTATCAATGACTTAATCAGTTTGGGCCCTCGCTGCCACTCTGTGTCTGTCTCTCAAACAGGACGAGGGAAACTTCACCTCCAGTGCATTTTTATTCACGTTTGTGGGATTTATAATGAATCCAAACACACGTGCAGATTTTCGAGGTTGTTGTGCACGTGTGCTCGGTTGTAATTTGAGACAAAGCCTGCGTTAAAAATAAAATTAGTGCATGAATAAACACTAAATCTCCTGACTTTTGTTGACTTACTTGCTTAGATTGCTCGTTGTTTGGGGTCAGGGCTGCACCCATTATTCTTTTTACTGTTGTTGAACCTTCTTACAATTTATCAATTAGAGGTTTACTCTGTAAAATATTTGAAAATAGTTTAACAAATTACCTTGATAGCCCGATGAGATGTCATTAAATTCAGTCCAAACAGTCCAAAACTAAAAGACATTCAATTTATAATAACACAACATAAAAACACAACATAACATAACATAAACATAATATAATTACATAACATAAAATTAAAATAACATACACAAAACATAACGTAGCGTAGAGTAGAGTAACGTCACATAAAATGCAGTATATCTTTATATGAGAAGCTGTGAGGGCATTTTTCCTTAATAAATTAGATTAATTCTACTTTGGCACTATTAATAAGTGGTTAAAAAGTTGTACTAATGTCTTTATCAATGATTAATACATCAGTTATTTATCCTTACCTTAGTTAAAAGCCATTAATGGGAGCAAACTTGGGGTTTGGCAGATTGGAGATCATGTTGACTCTTTGTTTTTGGTAACAAAGCAGCCATACATTTTAGTAGCCTAGTCATTGATAAGTGCTTTTTTAAGAAATGGATTCTAGTCCAGATCAATTGCAACTCTTTTCCAGAAGGTAAGTGGACTTTCAAAAGCGTATAACATGTCTATTTATCAACCGTTGATAAATCAAACACTCCCAAAATGTCTGTAAATCACTTTTCCTTCAGTTCATTAATCTCTCAATCGAGTCATTTTCATAACACTACACTGTTGTCGCCCCATCCACATCTCTACAGTGACCAAAAATTAAAAATCAATGTTTAAAAATGCCTTTGTGTTCGCTCTCCTCGTCTCTGAACGGTGTGAAGTTAAGACACAGAGAAATCAATTAGTCATAATTGCTTGCACCTGGACTCAGCTCACACAGAAGGCTATATTACCTGCACAATCAGTGTTTACTCAAGAGCCACAGCACATCCAACCGCAGCTATCATGACATTATAATGACTAATAAATCCTCCGAGGGAGCTTCGCCGTGTTTGCATCTGATACTGGTGGTGAATGAAATAAACTGCAGCTGGTTCTGCGGCTAAATGAAGCTGCGTTCGTCAGGCGTGTTTGTGAAAGGCAGCTACCTGAGATGAGATTAGGCCAGTGCCATGATTAAGTGCTGCTGTGTTAATGTAGCCGGCCGTCCCGCTGTAATCTCTGAGTGAGTGGCTCTCTGCAGACTGCTGGCAGCAAGGCCCCAGGACACACACACACACACACAAACACACACACACACTACAAAAGCAGCAATGGGAACACCATGAAGCCCTGATTTCCTGAGCTTTGAGCCGTGCTCTGCCTCTGCTGCTCTGACTGAATGTCTTACTCACACCTGGAAACATCTCAGTGCTGCTCGCAGCAACACAACCATCAATAACTTCAAACACAGAAGTGCAAAAGTTAGATAAATTAACGGGACTATATCTTGAATCGCGATAAAAAGTGGTGTATTATCATTACCAGGATGATTGTGAATGGAGATAATGAATATCCTCACACGAATGAAACAAAGACAAGTTAAACGTGTGTTAAAAACTACAGATTCAAAAGTAAAAACGACAGGGAGATGATGTCACAGCCACGTTATTTGTCTTTTATTTATTTTTTACGTATTTAAGATTCTTAAATTGTTTTTCACTAAAACAAGATGCGTGTCCCATCCCAAAATTCGTTTTAGTGCAATTTTACTTTTATATTTTTAAGTTTTAAGAATATTTCTACGATTATCAGGATGGTAATAATCACAGTCATGCTGGATGCACCTAGTTACCAGCATTAACAATAGGATTTGTCCTTGACATTAATTTCCCATATGAAACACATTGAAAACAAGATACATATGACTTAACTACCATAATGCAAAACACATAGTATTGTACTGTAAATGGCCGTCATACCAACAGAAGAAAACTCACACTACACATTTTGCAGTGTAAAATGTGACTTCTTTATATTTCTTGTTTTTAATTCTTACTATCTACACAGATATTGTTTGTGTAGGTCCCTGCTGTGCGGCCATTCTTTGGCCTATGTTTACTTTAGGTTGAAACTTTGGTGTATTCATCCCCGTCTAGTCTGACTTCTTGAGTTTGTTGTCTTTTTTCTTGGTTTTGTTTTGTTTTTGAATGTTTGTAAATTTGTTTGTCATTTGTTCTTAAATTAAATATAATACTGAAAAAGGAAAAAGAGACAAAACATAATCATTCACCTCCCTCAACATTTTGTTTTTCAAGAAACTCACTCGGTGAGCTCTTCCTCCTCAATTAGCCCGGATCAATTAGCGTGAGCAGATAATATCATGGCTGACATGGGGGGGTCTGCCTCTCCCTAAGGTCAGCGCAGGTGACCCCCACCCACGCTGCTGATGCCTCGGGGATCGTGGCCTGAGCCTGTTGTTATGCAGCCATTAGCTGGAACAACAGGGAGGATAAACCTGCCACTCAGCTGCAGACTGAATTTAAACACATTCGCACCAATTACGCTGGATTGTTGTGCACGGCTTTGGGGGGAAAGAAGTCTTGTGTGAATGTGAAGGAAGTAAGGAGACGTAACGACACCTCAGACGTGTCAGTTTGCAGGGAAAACACTCCAAAAATGTGTGTCGAAGTCAGAAAAATGTCAATTTTCTTGACTAAAACGGGAGCTGACATCATCGTTACAACCGTGGGAAGAGCTGCTAATATTTACCTTGAGCTCCGACCACTACTTCTACATAAGAGGAATATTTAAAAAACATTCAGCGTGAACAAAGCGCATGAACATATACACCTCTGGAGCATGTTTCCTCTGAAGAGCTAAAAATGGACGGTGGGGTCAGGGTGATTGACCCCTCCGAGAAGAACCTCTTCCTTTCAAAATCGGGAAAATCTCTATTTTTAAAAATGGGACTCTTTCTCAGCTATAAATACCACGAGTTGTCCTCAAGGTTTTAAAGATTTTTACCTGATAAATGTGACGTGTGATGAAGCAACAGTCTGGCGTTCGTGGATAAATATACCACAGGGTACATCAGTGCACCCACAGAAATAAAACCTGATGTCACTGCTGTGTTATTACGCATAGCTGGAGGACGCGCTCACATTCAGCTGTGAAAATACACAAAATAAAGTGTCGCCATTGTTTAACAGAGGTGTAGTGAATTTTAATGGCCCCGAGCATTAATCAGAGGAGACTAAATCATTTACAGGCAGGATGTCCGGAGCATAAACTGCGCTCCCATGCTGCGAAAACAAGGCGCCATGTGTAACGCAGACACTGGGATTACCTCCACTCCGTCCGGGCCAGGAAGCCGGGTCGCTGCCCCGCTTCCAGGTGAGCAACTGGTGCTGGATCAGCTCCGTGTGGAAGTGGGAAAAACCAACAGAGCCGCAGTAATGTTGTGCCACGTGAAAAGTATTTGTTCTATAAAGATTTACATTTCCTTCATGACAAACTCACCGACCGATCAGTCGTGTCTGGCTTCGAGGTGATAGAGCTTTTGATACGTCCCCTAAAATAAAATTAAGGAGCTTAAGATGTGCCTGAATTATAAAAGAAAGAAGCTTCAGCCGGTCTGAGGAGGATGTGAAATAATAAATACAAGAGGAGTTGAGTCTATTTGCAAAAATTTATTTCTCAAAAGTGCAAAAAAAAGTATAAAAAAAACAAAATCCCAAACAATTACAGTATAAACATCAACGTTAAAGGAGCACTCTGTAGTTTTTTTTTATGCCTAAAGAAACTAAATAAACAAACTCTTAGTGAATAAACAGACTGACCTTAAAGGACAACACAATTTCATTCTGTTTCACTTTGTTTATGTGTGGCGGACCCTGCCACCTTTCTAGCTTCAAACAGTGTTTTCCCTCTGAGAGCAGCTTGTTTATTCAGTTCAGGAATAAATAAATATTTCTGAGTTTGTATTATCACCTTATTAGTATTGTAAATATTAGTAGTCGTAGTTTGAAAACTACACAGTGCCCCTTTAAAATAGTGACTGTACAATATTTATCATCACAAAATGAATTCATATCCCTGCGAGGGTGGAAGAAAAAACCAGTGTTCATGTTAAAATATTCTTTTCTTACACAGTTACAGTACAACAGTCACTCTCCTAAGCTTCATTTCAAAAATCTCATGGACCTTCTGTGCTAGTAGGGAAGTACAAATTTAAAAAAATAAAAGAATTTGTTCAAATTTAGCTACAGAGACTTGAGGTCAGATCATGTGTCCTTGCAGGCAGGAGGTTAGGAGTTGTTGTAGCTACAGTAATACACAGCTGTGCTGGCGTCTGACAGCACCGATGATATGAGGCTCTCAGGTCCTTGCATGCCAGCCTCGTGCGGCCCGTATGGCAAGCCTGTCATGTCCGCACGCGCCGCAGAGGAGCTCAAATACTGCTCGAACTCGCTCCGGTCCACCTCGGCCAGCAGCTCGGAGTGGTGCATCTGCTCCACGCTGTCCGCTGGGTGAGGGTGGGAGTCGGGAGGTGGGGAGAGCTGTCCTGCCCCGCCGCCAGGGTGCCGCTTGGGGTGGCTGGGACTGCAGTGCTGGGTGTAATACATTGCCAGAGGGTTGGGGCACCCCATGTAGGAAGGGGGGAGAGTGGAGGGCTGAGGGGGCTGCTCTGGAGCTGAGGCAGGGTGTCGGTGCAGGATAGCGTTGCTGTGGTGGTTGGAGAGGGCGTCCTGGGGCTGGTACTCTGCCGCCTGGGAGTGGTAAGCGTACGCAGGCATCATGTGGCAGTCCTCCTGCGAGTGTGGAGGGAAGAAGATGGAGTCGGACTCCACGGCGTCCAGAGGAGAGGTGTCAGGTGTGGGGAGGCTGTAGGCCTCATAAGAGGGGCCTCCAAGAGCCTGAGCATCTCGGTAGTGGCTGAGCGGCTGCGAGGGAAGCTGGAAGCCGTGCTCGTGGTAGCCCAGGCCCAGGCTCTCCACACACACTCTGCCGTCGCCGGACATCGCCTGGGCCTGGTGATCGGACACGCCGTGGACTAGAAAGCCAGAGTCCAGCCTCTTAATCCTCTTCACCTGCTTCCGCCGCCGTGGCCGGTACTTGTAGTTGGGGTGATCCTGCATGTGCTGAACCCGCAGCCGCTCGGCCTCCTCGACAAAGGGCTGCTTCTCTGTAACAGGAAGGGCTTTCCACGATTTCCCTGCAGGTCAAGAGGAGAGTGCACATCAATGATATGTCAGCAGATACTGTACGCAGCCGGGTGATGCACACAAAAATAGCTTGTTGCCATTTTAGGGGGCAGGGACAGGTTTTTCAGGTTACATGTGCGGCTTAACTGAGACACAGGAACTTTTAATAACACCTGCTGCCTAAACAATCACTGCATCTACTGAGAAGTAAACATTTAGGTGTTTTAGAGCAGATTCAGACCATAACACTGAAATAAAAAGCGCTTTAAATTCAAAAACAATGAGAAAAAATATATAATAACTCATGAATGGCAGCTTGGGATCGATTAAATGGAGTCTAAAGTGACTTACCCAACATTTTGCTCAGCTCCGCGTTGTGCAGGTCCGGGTTTTGCTGCGCCAGCCTCTTGCGCTCATCCTTCGCCCACACCATGAACGCGTTCATGGGCCGCCGGATCCGCGGTTCGCTCTTGCCGCGGCTCTGGCTGCCGGAGCCGGAGGCGCACGGCTCGCTCTTCACTTTGGTGTCCCCAAGAGGACTGAGGGGGTCGGCCCACTGGCAGTGTCCCATTCCAGGCATCATGACTGACATCGTACACCTTGCCTGGGTCTGATCGTCGCTGGCGTACCCCGCATCGGGACTGCTCATCTCTGTCCAGCGGGGAGGATTTTTGGACAGCGCACTAGCACGAAGAACAGCCAACAACAGACAGAAAATAACTCACTGAGGGTTTCTGGCTCTCAAGCAGGAATATAAAGCAATAAGTCACATCCATGAGACGCTTCCAGGAGACGCGTGGACTGAACGGTACCGACTTCTCAGCGGTGGATGGGAAGGTTGGTGCGCTATAAACGCACAGGCAGCCAATCGCCATGAGGTGGGAGGGCTCTGCGCTACAAAGGTGTAAAAAAGTTTGAGTACTCCGCCTCCGACCCTTGTTTGAAGAGCTGGGACCCTCACAGGACAGAGACGGAGAGATTTCAAACAGATTTTGTGGAGAAAATGTAGATTAAAATTAATTTGGAACACTAAGAATAAATAAATAAACTCAGGCTTTCCTTCAGCTTGTTTTTTCTTTTAAAAATGGCCAATTTTGGAGCGAAAACACGTGAAACTCTTTAATCCACATGGTCCAGTTTTAATTGTCACTGACACTAATGCTCAGACATCAACACACCCGGTCGTCAGTGTGTGTATTGGGGGAATTAACCGTGTTAAATCGTGAATATCAGGTTTACGCGTGGACTTGATGGCTCCCTCACCCGCAACTTTTACGCACCGATGGACGTTTTCTTTGACCGCAGCCTAATGAGAAGCGTCGGACAAAAGGGCGTTAATGAGGATTTGAAATGTCCTTAAAGTGAAATCAATAGGAGTTGAGGAAGGTTAAATAAACACCCATCACTGTGGTAAAACTAAACTGGTGATGTTGTGATACTGGGGGCTCAGACTGCGACGTTCAAATGTCAGAATAGTCTCACACTGTGTCTGACGGACCAGACGTCGGTCTGAGATGTTAATGACCCAAAACAAACAGATGATTGATTAAGATGAGGGCGAACAGTGACTGACTCTGTGTCAGTATCACATTTATACAGTATAAACTTCTCAAAGTCAGAACTGATCTAATATTTTTGACTTTTTATCTCATAATTCTGACTTTGTATTTCATATTTTTGACTTTTAATGTCCTAATTATGACTTTTTATCTAATATTTTTGACTTTTATTTCATGATTTCAAGTTTTTTCCTCACAATTTTGAACTTTTATCTCCTAATTTTGACTTTGTTTCTCAAATTCTTTATAATTTAACTCATAAGAATGACTTTTTTCTCATACTTTCTACTTTTCATCTCATAATTTTTGACTTTTATTTCATAATTTAGACTTTTCATCCAATAATTATGACTAAACATAGGAATACATTTTTCATCAAGCTTATCTTTCATCATGACTTTTCCCAGAAATGGGCTTCCATAATAAAGAAAACATATCTAGTCTAGAAAAAATAACTTTGTCTGAACCTATTTTAACAGCAGTGACATAATACAGGGACAGAGTGGGACTGATGCCAAGTGTGTGGTGACTAAAAATGAAACAGAATATTTAAAGAATCAAAGATATGTTAGTTTTTTTATGTGCTCAAGCTTCGATTGTCTTTTATGCCTCCTCCAACAAAGCTTTAAGGTGCATTTCACCTAAAATATCTGAAGTATTGCATCTCAAATTATTTTGACCTCATTGTATGCTTTTTAAATCCTCGTCTGACTTTTTTTTAACAATAACTTTATTCATTATACAAAAAAGGAACAGTGACAAACTCAATGCTGTGCAATTCAAGTTAACAACATAATTACTTAGGCTTTGGAAGGTAGAAGAATAAAAAAAGAAATTAAGAAATAAACAATAAAAAATAAACAAAAAATACCGGGTTGAAATAACATAGTCAAATAAATATGTAAGTAGAGAAAGCTAAGTCATTAGATCGTAATAAAATCATGAAAAACCAAAGTAAAAGTAGAATTTAAAAAAATAAAATAAAACAAACGTAATTTACTGTAAAATGTAATAAATATCCCTCTCTGAGACTTGACAACATGCATTTTCACCTTGAGTTTGAGGTGAAACTTTTGGACACGCTTGACAGAATATATGTGGATGACATCAGCCAGCGGTCAAATATAACTCAATTAACTCCACGACACACGTGCGAGCTACAGAGATGTGTGAGAATGTGTTTCCTTGTTTTTGGAGCAGCTGTGCCAGACTAGCACGGTGCTACAGAGGGGGGGAAAAGGTTAAAGCAACCTGTTGCACCTCAAATATCCAGACGTGGAGTGTTTACGCAGAGACTGAAGCCCCCTGTTTGTGGCCAGAAATCCAAACATCACCCACACAGGCTGCGGGGGTTCTTATCTGGGCCGGCAGACCTCAACCTGTCAGCTCCGTCTTTTTCTCGGACTGTTCCCCTCTCGTCGTGAGCTACGGTCAAAAGCGGCTGACAGAAATATGAGGGATGCTTATGCAACCTTTCCGTGCCCCGTGCAGACACCAGCGGGGACTCCAGAGCACGCTGGGTGACCCTCCAGGGGCTGGTGGGAGGGTGTTTGTGGCTGGAGGGTCCAAGCCAAGCGCTGCATGGGACAGGATCTGGACTATAATACTGTCATCATCTATTTTACCGCTGATGACCTGATAAGGTTTTCCCCCTCCGATACTAAGAGAGTGGAGAAAGAGAGTCTCTCTGCATGTGTGTGTGTGTTGACATGGGCGTGGATATGAGTGTGCCCCGGCCACATCTCCCTCTCTCGCTGTGTGGGAGTAAAAAATCCTGGCTTTTGATGGGAGAAGTCATAAAGTCTGGAGTCGTAGCCACATTTCCTCTACAAGGTGAGGTTCAGAGTCAACTCAGAGGAGTGGAGGGGAGGCGGTGGTGAGCGGAGGTGACACGCCTCATACCCCCCCCCCCCCTCCTCCGCCCTCCATTCCTCCCCCTGTCCCTCCAACCAAGTCCCCCACCCCGTGCCTGGGGAGTCTGGGGCTGGGTGGGGGCCAGGGCTCTCGACGCCAGCCTCTGGACTCTGCGCTCAGGGAGAGGTCACTTGGCTTGCTTACACAATGGCATTATCTCAGTTCCAGCCTCGGCTACTGCAGCGGTGAGCACTTCCTGTCCCTCTGCAAGCACTTCCTGTCCTTGGCGTAGCAGCACAAACTGTCCGCCTTCCAAGCGAGTTCTGAAACGCAGTGGAGCTGCTGGTCGCCAGTCTTGCTGTATAAATGTCTGTGGGTGGCTTTCTTGGGAATTGCACAATGTGTTTGCTGGCTCCTTTGTGCTGCGCTGCGAGGCAGTGGTGTTAGTTTAAATCGCAGGGACGGAAGGTATATATATGTTAGCACTCTGCGCTGATCCCCTGAGCCACTCGAGCTGCGAAGGCCTGAGCTGGACAAAGACTCAGAAGGGCAAAATGTTCTGAATTTAAACAATACTCTGCTAATCATCAGCAAATGTTTGTGTATTCTGCCCTGTTCTTACAATCTTACACCAGTTTAGTTTACTGGTTGAGTAGCCAATCAACAGACAATTTAAGGGCAATAATTTAGATTTTTGCAAAGTTTAATCATTTAAGCTATTAAGCTATTAAGCTACATTTGTTTGTGTCAAAGATTTACTCTCTGTCTCTGTCTTATGTCATCGTTGATTTGGGTCATGGACTGTTAAAAAACACGCAATTTGATGTTAAGATCAAAATTTCCCGGACAGCAATTTTCACAAATCTGTGACATTTTATAGACTAAACAATTAACTTGTTAACGCTTATTATTATTATTATTATTATTATTATTATTATTATTATTATTACGCTGCTGCTCCTGTGGTGAGAAGCACTACGTGGTAATATCGTGGATACACTGTAGGATTTCTCACTCAACGCTAGCCACTAAAAACGCCCTCTCCAGAACCCGTGGGTTGGTTTGTCCATTCTGAGGAACGTGGCAGTGCACGGCGGTGTCCGTGGAAGAGAACGTGGACATTAAAGACTCCTTCTAAGGTAACGAAAACACAATGATTGTGAGTATCAGGTGAATTTTACGTTCCATTTCTGCAAATAGATCCTCCTAAATTCCTCTAAATCCAACAAACTTGACCTTTAACATTAGCTTTTTAGCGGTAGCGTTGGGTGATAATCCTCTCTAGGTTCAGCTCTACCTGTTTTTCATTACACATCACAGTCATTAGACCCATTCTTCATGTAAATATATTGATTTGTGCAGCTTTAAAAAAAAAATATGGGATCTTCACACCTTTAAAAAAAACGTGTTCAAATTAACACAGCCATATATTTACCTGCAGTAAAATCACGGTCAGCCTCTCAACAAAGCCGGGTTATGGTTCTATACAGTCTTGTGTGTCAACATTCGTCATTATCAGCGGTGAGATAGTGATTGTTTAGATTGTCTGATTAGACGATGACTTCCTCCAACACCTGCTCTGGAGAGGGGGAGGTGTTTCAGGCTGGGGGGAAGGGGCTCATCAGGAGGAGAGAATGAGGAGGTTACGGAGGGGAGCGCATAGCAGGTGTGCAGAAAGCAGAGAAAGGAGGAGAGAAACGTCTCTTCTGATACCGATTCTGTAAATAGATATCACACCTTTTTTCCGAGAAGCTGGAACATTTCAAGTTTCGACACTAACAATGTCACTCAGGAATTCAAAATGAGTCCTTATTCTGCCGTCAGCTGTCAGTCAAACCTCTGCAGGAGCCGGCTGAGGACCAGCCGTGTCTTTAGTCACCTGAAAATCACCCCATACGGGAGATTGCAGATATGAGAGATCATCCACGGGTTGGTGGTTAAATTATGCCCACATTAAGGATGTGAGAGTCTGTGTTTGGTGATGTTTTTTCCCTTTTGGTCACACAAATTGGGGACTTGAAATTCTCAATAAAAAAGGTCAGCGATCACGCTGTCTGAAGCGTTGCCTCGCAGCTCACGTGCACACACAGATGTTTTTATGTGCTACTGGTGGTAGAGTCTTCCCCCTCCCCCGGGGGATTGCTGGGAAAGTTTCCTTGCCCGTGAGCACACAGCACAACCCGACAGAAAGGGGTAGCACTGGGATGTTGTCTGCCGCAGACGAGCGCGGACACAGAGGAAGCCGTCTCCACTCTCGTCTCATTGTTCTGGAGGCGTTAATCTGTCAGGGATCTGCTGGGAATCAGGTGGGAATCTACTCGGCCCTGTTGTGTTTATTGGCCGGTTCATTCCACGTTGAGGACGTCTTCACCCCGTACCCCCTCGGCAGCACCATCCTGCCCCTGCCTCGCGAAGATGCTCTGATGATAAAACTATTTCTTGTTTGTCTCTGCTGCTCGGCTCGGAGATGAGCACATCCGCCTTGTCTTCTCCTCGTCTCGCCCTCATTCTCCGTCTGTTTGACTAAACTGCAGCCCGGGTCCAAGACAAATCTTAAATATGCCTTTAGTCATGCTAGCATGAGGATGTTTGGAAACTTTTCACCACAAGTTGTGGTGACCTCAGGGTTTGCAGCCTGCCAGGGGTCAGCCAACAATAAAACGGAAGCAACAAGTAAAATAATCAAAGTCTCTTTCCTGAGAACATCCATAGTGCTGTAGTTACAGTCAGGCGACAAGAGGATACAGAAATACAAATTTGATAATGTCAAGGATACCGTGTGAGGCTCTGGATCAGTGAGACGAGGCCTTTGTGAACAAATTGTATGGGAGAAAATGGTGTGCACACATTTTTAAACACACACACTGCATACGTATATGTAAATATATATGTAATATATATATATATATATATATATATATATATATATATATATATATATATATATATATTAAAATGTGGTTCATTTTATCACCATAAATCATGTTTGATGATCACAAACGTTGGATGCTTTTTTATTTTGCAACAAAAGTGCTCATTGTGAAGTGAAACAATAATTTAAGTTCTTTGTGTTTGTTTTACAACTTGTATATTTTCTTAGTTTTGTTCATAGTTTATCAGTTATCATAACATTTTACTCACCGCAGTACCTGCTGAAGTCTGAGAACATTGGGCCTTGCTAAAAAAAACTGGAACTCAGTAGAGTGCATACCTCCACCATGGCCCAACAGTACATTTTATCCACATCACTCATAGATACCAGCCATCTAAATATGCGTATTTTTTCCCCCATTAAGATCAACGTATTATACCCTCAGTTTGTTTTTGTGGTGTTTTTAACATTTTCAATCGTTAGCCATGTTAGCCACACGCTAATGTTAGCTCTCTATGGCTCGTTTTTACGCTCTGTGCTTGAAAGAGCTGCCGAAAATCAAAGCGACTGATGTACACCGTCTTGTGAAAGCGAGCGGTGAAGCTCCGACCTCGTTGCTGGATAAGGGATTTAAATTTTATGCGTCCAGCTATATTTTCAATTACGAATGCCTTTCTTCATTTTAGCAGCCAGCTAAGCTAGCTGACAGGCTAAAAACACAATATGCAAAAACAAACCGTAAACTATTTCACTATAAGCAGCGTTAGGTATAAACCGTAGAGTCGGCACCGGAAGCAAAAGGACGTGCAGTTCGTAGGGCAGATATACGTAACGCTACATTGTGCAACCGGAGAATCTCTCATGTTATTATAAGGAAAAGAAACAAAAGCCAAACCTAAAAAAAAAACAAGTTATACTTAACCTGAATTATCCTGTAACTACAATGTACACTTAAACTAAGCCACCCTCTTGCTCTCAGGGTGACTTTCGCTCATTTGTAACTGTGTTTCTTTACAGCAGCACCACAGGGAGAAGAAAATCTAATAATAGAGCGTCTTGATTGATTGATGAATCACCATTAGCAAGCGGGGGGAAAGGGAAAACCCAGGTTTCCTTAATGAAATGAACAGGGAGGTCAGCCACACGGGAGAGCAGCTCTTTCATCTCTTCACTCTTACTGGCCCGACTAATCCTCCCCACTGGCGACTGGCACATTGTCCTGACGGAGGCTAATCGAGACCCGTGTTTATCATTTTTATGACTTTATCCATGAAGACAGAGGTACGGTGGGCTTCCTGTTCTCCAGGTTCCTTGACAGACCAGCCCGCATTATTAGGGTCAACCTCAGCTCCCATCTCGCCTCGGCATTGTTTCCAGCGGTGCTATGACCATTCCCAAACTGATAAGACATGTCTATTTTAGGTCTTTCTTTTCTTTACGTCCTTGACACATTAGTTTCAGCCTGAAATAACTTTTTTTAAGAGAACAAAACACGCACACCAACACCAGAAAATGAACTTCAGGTGCATTATAAAACACAGTTTTGACTTTTGTACCATCAAAGGGATGAAATTATACTTCTAAACAATAACTAGCTCACTTATGTGCAAACAATAGCTTTGTTCAGCCGAACAGATAAACACAAAAGTCATTTTCAGCTTCGCACAATTCCTGCACTTACTGTAGGCTTTGTATGGCATAAATAAGGAACTGCTTCATAAGTATTGGTGAGAAAACAGATGATAGATTACGTCCAAGCAGGCATAATTGTTTTCCTGACAGCCACCAGCCACATAAATACTGCTCTCCACAACTTGACCTGCCTTTGACCCCTCCGCCCAGAGAAGTCCCTCAATTCATCTCATCTGTTTTGCAGCGACATGATGATTCAGGTCGCAGAGATCTGCACTTTTACTCCAAAGTAAATGGAAATCAGGAAAATATCTCGACCTGCTAGCTAGTGGACAATAAGTGGACAGTATTTCTTCAATCTGATTGAAATCATCCCGATTAAAGATTCCAACTTAACTGTTTACATGAATGCTTAGAGAAAGTAACCAGATGTGTGTTGAGATCATTCAGTGTATTCTGAAGTCTTCTTCACTTTTCACGTTCATGTTCATTGAGCTAACGTTAGCTACTGTTATGACGTTAGCGTCAGCTGTCAGTGAACTTACCAGCAATGCTGCTGTCGTCGAGTAGGAACAAGAGCTTCGGACGAGTTATCCTCAAACCTCGCATCCACATCATAGCAAGTCATGTTCGCCATCCGTAAGTCTGTATCGGTCTGACTCACTTTAGCAGTTTTGACTTTTAGCCTTGTAATATTAGTCGGCTGCCTTCAGACTCCTCCAGCGGTTCTTGATTTGGTCAGTGGTTCGTAGGATTCGGGCTTCGATCATCTTTTCAAACACTTGTCGACCATCGAGGTGTTCAACAATCGTTAACTCCTTTAAGACCTCCGACAAATACGTTTTATCAGCCACAGACCAGTTTTGTTTTGCTACAGCCATGTTCTTATGATGTTACCTCGTTACGATCGGAATAAGCGCTTACATGGTCAATATTTTCCCTCTGACCAGAATATCACAGGTTTACACCGCCGCTCTCGATCTGATTGAAAGTTAATTCAGATCAGGCCAGTCTCTTCTGATTGAGGTGTTTACATGATTGGGCGTTTATTCTGATTATTAGTGTAATATTAGGGTCCGGGTGAACGCAGCTGGTGTTCGATGAAGGTTGATGAGTTAATTACTGATCAAACTCTCCAGACTTGGTTTTTGGATACGAGGGGAGAGACAGTGAGGCCTTTGTTTATGACAATCAGGGTGTGAATTGATCCCTCAGCCGCTCAAACACTCCGAAGTCCTTTCATGTGTGGCCTTTGCCTTGTCGAGGCGCTAAAGCGTCACCGCAGAACAAAACGGCGATACCCCCCGAGGGTGCTAACAGGACGCCACGTCGGCCCGGGCTCGCCAATGTCGATCAATAACAGCGTGTGTGATCAGTGGCACCTAGCAAGAATCTGGATCAATAGAGGTAAGCAAGGGGAGCTGCAGGGGCAGAAGATAAGAGTAAAGATCACATCCAGAACTGTGGTGGAAACAAAATCATAAGACCTGGTCTATGTGGGACTTTTAAAATTTTTTTAAATAATTTTTTGTTTCACAGTGAAATACTGCGCCATCATTTCTGGAGATTACAGAACAAATACTCCAAAACTCATGGCTGGAACTTCCTCATAGACGCAACAACTTCTCCTTTAACGTGCTGCGGTTCAAAACTCCTTAAAACTGTTTTCCCATAATCACCTCTGATCTTTACCCTACCTAAATAACATGCAACACTTTAGTAGAGTCATGCTAGCGTTTCAAAGTTTACTGAAACCTGAATCTTTATTAAACTCCGGTGCAGTAAGAGGCCGCAGTTCTCTGCAGACCCCGTTAAAGTGAGAGAAATGGCCGAGGAATGCACCGCATGTTGTTTTCACACAGCTGTGGTTTTATGGAGGAAATGCACTGTGTGTGTGAGTGCTTCCTCCCTACGTTGTTCCCTTTACACCAACGCTGTGCAGAAACAAGCAGCGTTGATAGGAAGAGCCGACCAACCTTTAATCGAATTCACACATAATTTCTTGTCGGGCTGTTTCTCCGGGACGACAGAACGAACCTCTGCCTGTGTTAAATTAATGTCCTGTCTAATTTGCTAAGTCACACGATGGATTGGTGTCAGGTTAACGACGGTGTGGGGTGGAAAGAAATGAACCTCAGGTGTGAAAATGTAGCTTTCACCTTTTTTTTTAAAATTTCCTTTTTGAGAGAGAGCTGAGGGCTGACATTAACAAAAATACATAAATTAATATGAAACCTTCCGTCTGTTTTGACTACAATCAGTCACGTCTCAGTGAAATGTGCGCCACGAGAGCATTTTATCAATACATTATCTTACATATCTGGCCTATCTTACACTTCAAGGAGTTCCTGTGTTTGGCTAAACCTCTCAGTGTCTGAGTTCACCCGATGGAGATTATCTCCTCAGTTCATTTACACACAATGGTCTGGATCATCAATACCTACTCACTCCCTGCCTTAGGTTGTGCTGCACCAAACACTACCCTGCAGCCTCGGTAAAGGAATGTATGCTATCGAATAATAGTTGCTTTCCTACAGTTAGATGAGAAGATTGATGCCATTCTCATGTCTGCACCATAAATATGAAGCTACTGCCAGGAGCTCATTAGCTTTTCTTAGCTTGGATTGAAGCAGGGGGAAACGTGGCTCTATACAGAGGTAACAAAATCCGCCCACCAGCACCTGTGAAGCTCACTAATTAAACCGTTATATACATACTTGACAACTTGTGGTTGCACTGTTTGTTGTATACTGGACCACAACCAAAACAATAGCAGGCTAGCTAAAATTAGAGTGGAAAAAATACTCCGGATGAATGCTAATGTTTCTCTGTGTTTATTAGAAGTGTAAATAGGGAAGGGTTTGCTCATTTTCATCAGGCAATTTTGGAGTTTCCCCCGTAGAGTGCTGCAAGAAATATGTCTTTTTGCACTAGCTGTTCCTTTGTCTTTAAGTCAATGGGTTTTTTGAATGGGTTTTTGATTTGATGACTCTAAGAAGGTCTGCGGTTAACACTAGCTGAAGAGATTTCCACATTTTGTTCTATGGAAAAAAAACACACCAGGAAGTACTCCACTTAAGTTGAATTTTAAAGCGTGTACGTGGCTAACAAGTGGCTAAATGAGACTACAGAAGTTGTCATTAGGCACATCTACTAAACTAGTTACTTACTAACCTTTTAGTTAGAAAATATTCTACTTCTCAACTTGTAGATTCATTGATTTATACTTAAAGTGTATAATATAGTCTATAGTGTAATAGGACTCTTAAGGGTGATGACGAAGTTATGCAACTGCGCTGTAGTTCACTCATAGCCTATCGTTAGCTTACTTCTGGCGGGCATTTACGCTTCAGATATCATAAAAGTGGTGTTCATCTGTGAATATTATTATAGTATCGTAAACTAATCCAAGATCAAATTGAAGAATCTCATAGGTTTTCTTGTCGAGGGAATCAGGGCGATGCTAACTTCTGGGTTGGCCTACAAAAAAATGCTAAGCTAAAGGCTTCTGGCTCCACTCTTAGCACATAGACATGTGAGTGATCTCAAACTAGTCGTCTAACCCTCAAAAAGAAAGTTCCCTGCACGTCAGTCATATGAGGGCCTATGTTGTGAATTAAAGCCCTCCAATTCCAATCACATACAAGCAATCAAAGTCAGCTGATCAGCATCCCTCCTGTGATTATTCCTACATGATGACATGGGAAAAGCTGCTATTAGGAAACTGGGGGAAAGTCCCTCCTGATATCATCACTAACTGCATCCACACAAAAGCCTGCTACCTATGCTGACATGCTGCAGTGTGTGAAACAATGGAGACCCAGGAGAACTCTATCCGCAGCTGAAAAATGGCATCCAGATATTCAGATCAGTGCCCGTGGTGCGGACTTTGAACTTTGCAGTAATTGTTGCATTCTGTGCAGCGGCAGGTTCGGCTTTTTTGGCTCGATACCATCCAAAACATGTGTTATCGCTGCAGGCTGTGGAGCATGGGGCCTTATCAGATGGCCTTGTGGCCTTACAATAACATAGGCTCTATCATGCCTTCGCAGACCCGTATCTGGCAGCAGTGTCATACAACAACAATAAATAAAGCCTCCGAGCCGTGCACATAATGTTACTCAAGATGCTCCTATAAGCTGGGATGGGCATTCATTAAAGGAGACCTATTATGCTTTTTCATTTTTACTTTTCCTTCAGTGTGTTATGTCGGTTCTTGTGAATGCAAAAGATCTTGAAAGTTAAAAAAGGTCAAAGATCGCACCAACAGAAGCTCCTCTCTCCCACAGAAAACACTGCTCCTGAAACGCCTCGTTAGTAGTCCCACCTTTAATCGACTTTGTGACATCACACTACATCACCATGTCGCACATTTGCAACGACAGAGCCGACTGCAGACATGGCGAGCGGTGCTGACTCAGGTGTGTGTGAGCTGGCCAATCAGAGGAGACCTGTTGTTCAGGATGGGTGTTCTTAAAGAGACAGGAGCTAAAACAGCGTTTCAGACAGAGAGGGAGTTCAGAGCTTCAGCACTGGACAGTGTGAGAAAACTGATGTGTTTTTTGAGCATTAAAGCCTGTAAACCTATTCTGGTAGTGACCCAAAATAAAATGTTGAACATGAAAATGAGCATAACATGTCTTCTGTAAATCTGAGGTGACTTGATGAGGAAATACGCCAAGCCAAGGAAGATCATTAGTATTTAATAATGGAAAATATTAAACTATTCTTTATTTGTTAAAGACGTGTGATGAAAATTATTTAAAAGGTTGCATCAGGTTGAGCATGATTGTGCACATTTTTACCACGGACCAGACTTCACAGCTTTGGCCTCTTGCGATCTCCTGCTGCTGTTTTATAAGGCACAGATTTACAGAGTAAATCAAAGCAGACGATTTCCTCAGCTCAGAGGAAAACCCCTCGGAGGAGAAAGAGTTGATAATGTCCTGACGTGCCCACGGCTTCCTCCCAGATAAATAAATACATAAATAAAAACACGCCTGGCCCACTTCAGGTTTATTGTTCCTCTGTAGGTTGTGAAGTAGGGGCTATATTGTTTATAATAAATAAGTCCATTAACAGATTTGGCCCAGATGGGTGACACAGCCTCCGTGATATCCCCTCACCCCCCCTGCAGGCACCTAGACCCCAGCGGGGCCAGAATACTTCCATTTAAGGCAGTGATGGCCAAGGAAAAAGGGGGACTACAGAGGTTAGTGTTGGTTTGACTGGGCTGAGACCGTGTCACGTTTTCTGGAGTGATAAGAGCCGGAGCAGGAAGCTGTGAGAGGGCAGGAAGGAAGAGAGCTTAGGTCTGGAAGGAGAGCGGGGAGACGGAGGGATGAGGGCAAAGAGAGATGTCGGAGAGGAGAGTGGAGCAGCAAAAACAAGACATTTTTGAAAAAAATCTAAATCCAAGCAATGCAACAAACCCTACACACGTGCAGCTATATGTGGTATTAGAGGTTTAAGCTCTCTGCGCTGGGTTTCATGCACGCTGGTGGGAGGAGGGCCGAGCTCTGCTGGGAAACGCAGAGGGAACCTGGGGTCCAGGGGGAAGTGAGTTGATGACTAAATTTGGTCTGAAAGCCACACTAACATACACCTGCTTCCCGCAATCAAACAGGCCACACAATGATGACGATATCAAGCATCAGGCTTTTGTCTGTTAACGCCAGAGCCAGCAGTATGGCAGGGAGAGAACGAAGATCTGCAGCTTTCACTAAAATCTGCACCAAACAGTTATTACTCAAGAGTTTCTTATGCTGTGTTGTCCACGAACAGGCGTGCAGTTATGTGCATGTTTGAGCATCCACAAAATGTATCAATGTTTTGCGCATTTGATCTCATCTTTGTTGCAGTTTCATTGATGATTTTGGTTTCTTTTTTAATCTTGACTTCAAGGGGAGGATTGTGAATAATCCCTCCTGTCTTCTCTTATCACTTGCACATTTCTTTCCATGTGTAAATACTTCAAAAAAACAAAAACTAAATGCAACCATGTAAATTTGAGAATCCAAATCAGTGTCTAGATTGCATCACCTTTGTTTACAACGTTTGTAGAAGGGCAGTTTCATGAAATTTACAGAGAAAGGAGACATTTGGGAAGTATCCATTTCTGCTTTCTTGCAGAGAGTTAGATGGATAGATATATGACACTACAGACGGTTAGTTTTGTTTAGCATGAAGACCAGAAACTGGGAAAACAGCCAACTGTCTCTCTCCAAAGGGAACAAAATCCACCTAGCAGTACCTCTAAATGTCATTAAATGACACATTATAACTTGTTTGTTTACTCTGTATACAAAACAGAACAATTTGTGGCTTTATGTGAAGTATTGTGCAGTCATAAGGCTAAGTCACTTCACCTGGCAAATAAATAGTCCGTGTATGCTGATTTCCAGCACATAACCCTCCGTAACTTGTTGCTCAAATTAAACAAATGAGACATAACGTGTTAATTAGAGCGCCTGTGGCCCTAGTTGTTGCAGTGCGTCCCGTGCCATTGGCACTCGTCGGCCCTTGTTGGCTTTTTGTGGCTTTTTGGTGAAGCCATTTGCCAGAATAAATGTTAGCGTCAAGTAAGTTTCTGCAAAAACACAAGTTAAAACTGAATGTTTCTTTGTGTTGCAACTTTTGTTTAGGTTCAATTTTCTATTTCTCTCTTGTCACAAAGTCACCACAAAAACAGCTGGAGATGGTCCAACTCCCGGTGAAAAATAGCCAGCTTTGTTCGCCACAAAAATGGCCGGGATTTTCCCCACAGACTCGGACTGAGGTCATCTTTTTGGCAGCTTTGTAGCTTTTTAATAACGCCACACGCTTCCCCTCAACCTCCAGATGAGAAATTCAGCTAATAAGCAAATAATGTGAGCATGACATGCCATGTTAAGAGCAAATGTCAACCTTGGACGTATCGTGGTTTGCAGAAAAGTTAACTGCTAACATTATATCCTGGTGGTCCTGCGATGTATCCGTAGTCCGGAGACTTGGAGTCTTTTTGAATTACGAATACAGACTACCGCCACCTGGTGTTATGGAGAGTTAGGTCATCTTACGAAGCTTGTTGGCTAGCTATGGTCTTTGCAGTGTGCAGCTTTTTGGCCGAGACGCTAGTCGTTTGATGTGGGTTTGGTGTGTCCGATTATGTTACCTTTGCCTCGCCAAGCTCGCCTGCTTTGCTAGCTGTTTCCACCTCTTTCAAGTGTTTATGCTAAGCTAAGCTAACCAGCAGCTGGCTGTAGCCTCATATTTAACGCACGGATATGACAGTGATATCTTCTCATCCAACTTTCAGCAAAGAAATCGATGATATATTGTTGACAAGTGACAATTGTATGGTGAAAATAGCACCATAAAAGATTAATACAATGAGTTTTACTTTCAGTTCAGCATCAGCATTGAATGTTTGGCTTCAAACAGTCTTGCCCGAGCTCTGAGTTGACTTTCACCATTGGAGAACTCCCAGGTGAGAATATCAGCAGCTCAGTTCCACCACACACTCATCTTTTCCCCTTTTTAATCAATCTGTTCATCTAAAAAGGATTTCTCTATTTTGAGATTTTAATCCAGTGTCTGAGTTAATCTCTGAAACTCAGGGATTGGAGGAGGGGACGTACGGGGCATCAAAGCCACTCAACTTCAGCCCTGCTCTCACAATTACACCCACAGGGCATCAAGGCAACCAATAAATCACGCTCTCATAATGCCTCTCGGAAAATTAATTTTCTGAGGCTCGGTCATGTAGGTCAGGTAGTGGGCGCTGGTTTGGTCGATTTCCAGGCATTTTTCAGTCAGATTAAAACATGGAAGGAGACAAGTGTAAATGATGGTCAAGCTTCTGTCAGGCTGTGTTTAAAACAGCAGATCAGCTGGATATAAACTGCTGGTTTGACCTTTGTGCAAAAACAGTGAAGGGTTTACGTTACATGTGCAGTATTCTTCATTCTGCATGAGGTGTTTTAAGGGAAGCCTGATCTGATATTACAAAATAAAATTTAAAGTTCACATTCATCCAGAGGTTCTGCTTTACCTTTTCACAGATGGATTATGAACTCAACAGAGGGAGCCCTCCACTGGAGCTCAGAGGCATTACACACAAACCTGATGAATCTGCACACATGGACTGCAGCTCTGTCTCAGTAACACTTTGACTAATTTCTACATTTTGATAATAACCTCTAAATAGTTCCTCCTCAGAAAAGATCAGGATCATATCTGTTATCATAATGGTTTAAGAAGAGGAACATTTTTTCTTGATTTGTCATTTGATGCACAAAAAAAGGAGCTTGTCCAGGGGATAATGAGCAATTTGACAAGGAGGACAAAATTTCTGCATAATCTTACTAAGAGTAAGATTAACGTTGCACTTTTCTGCCTCGAGTATACACTAGGACTGTCCTGAATATAATTTTTTGGGCTCCAGAGCTTCAGTAGTAATCAACAGCGAATATGCAAAGCTTTGGTTGGGGGAGGAGGGGGTGCTAAGCATGACAGGTGAAAGGCTTTCTCTGTTCTTTAGGTGTCTTTAGGTTTAATAAAATGCAAAACATTTTTAAGGATTCTGCCATCCTGCAGTATTTTATTGAGTAAAAGACATTTTCCAGAGGTTTGGTGTGTTTTATGCATGTCTATAATCCAGAGCAGTTTGGTTAAACAAGGTAAAATAAATGCTATTTTGCAGTTTTTTCCTTTATTGATAGCCGACATTTAGCAAAAAAGGCAAAAACAAAAAAATCTGAATCCCAAAATTGAAAACTTAATACCTACCCATCACACAAATATCAGAATAATACCTAAACACATACAAATATATACCCGTGCACATATATATATTGTATGTTAACACATATTTGTCAAGCTAGAAGGTAATTATTTCACTTTTCTGCCACCTTAAGCCGAATTACAATAATTCATGTATTTTTCATGCTTTCTGATCAGCCCTTTTTTCTGCAGAAAATGTCTTTCGATAAAATTTCAACATCTCCTTTGAGATAATAGATGGTAGTTAACAGTATGCAGCATTTCAGACATTGACAATTGGGCGGAAGAGAAACATTCCAACCCCAAATAATAGATATAATTGTGATGGTAGCGTTGTATACAGTACGGATGACAGCAACTTCAACTATAAATCCGATACTCTCACTGTGTTGTTTGTAAATCAGAATTATACTTTCAAAAGGTTAAAAAAATCATGCTGTCCTCGCAGATTTAATATGTCATTGGTTGCACTTCAAACAGCACTTCAACCACCTTGAACAGAGCCAGAGAGTCTGGCCTCTACTTGCCCTCTGAGGTCTTTATTAGAGGTCTATTACTGTAAAGTTGCTATCAGCTATTAGGGGGGTCTCCCTGGCTGCCACTAAGCAGTAAATAAATATGAGCCTATTGTATTCTTGTAGCCTCACTGTCCTTGCTCTTCCATGCTGAGTAAACGCTCACATACAATGGGAGGCCGGACTGCCTTGTCATTCCTGATCCCCCTAGATTGCTCTTCTAGGTCCTCTGCCTGGGAAAGTGGCAGCGGAGGAAAGAGGAAGCAATGAAAAAGGGATCGGTGAGAATATTTTACTCGGCTGCATCCCAGATAGTCTGTAAGGCTGATCTGATGACTCAATCGAGCAAAAATTGTGAAGTTATTCTTGTCGACAGCCGAGGTGGAAAGTAACCGAATATATTTACTCAAGTACACTTTCAAGGTTCTTGTTCATAATTGCATTTTTTCTGATACTTTATATGTCTACTACAATACATTTCAGATTACATTCAGGAGATCAAGGTTTACGACCTGGTATCACAGCAGTTTGTGAAATAGAGACAACCGAATACCCAAACACCGTATCGTATCATATCGTATTGTATCGTATCGTATCGTATCGTATCGTGTCGTGTCGTGTCGTGTCGTGTCGTATTGTGTCATATCGTGTCGTGTCGTGTTGTATCGTATCGTATCGTGCCGCATTGTATTGTGCCATACTGTATTGTATGCCGTCGTAATGTATCATATCATGTCATGTTGTATGGTATCGCATTGTATAGACAACTATAGAGATGTTGCTATGTAACAGACATTACTGACTCATCATCACTACTTACACTACTGTTACATGATATTTTAATTATCCTGCAGTTGCCTCTCATTACCATAGTAGCCTCTCTTCAGCAGAAGATGTAACTTACTGATTATAGTCATATTTATATATATGTATGTTATAGTTTATATGCAGCGGAGTCGGTCATTTGTGTGGCTGTGTGTTCTAACTTGAAAGATAAAAGAAAGAAATTGAAAGTTGTGGAGGTTTCTGGCCACCTCAGGCTGCCTTGTGGAGCTTCCTCTCCAGTTTCTCCACAGGAAGAGTGCTGACAGGGCTGCATGGACTCACAGGGTTCCTTGCGTGGAAGTGAGGCCTTGAGTGAGGAGGGGTGCGCAGCATCGCCCCCATGGGACGGTATTATTCAGGCCTCCCCGGCCTGCCCCCGTGAGCCAGGGCATGAGGCTGCCAATACCAGGCACAGGCGGGTGCTGCCGTCCTGTAATCACCGATGACATACATGAAGTAGTTTTCCAGATCGGTTTTCCTGTCCTTCCAGCTGCGAGTGGGGCAAACAGCACAGGAAGAATAACACAAGTTGCAGGCCAAGCTCAGGGAATGTGGCCTTAACAAACACAGCACAAATAAAAAAGTTAAAAGGCACACTGCTCTCCTCCTGAGAGCCTCTGAGCGAGGGAAGTGAGGCTACGTCCTGAGAGAAGGTCCAACCTTCCTCAACACCCACACAGACTCAACAATAACCTGCCAATCAAACCAAATGCTGTTTACTTTGAGCTACCTGCCGGCTTAGAGCCTGAAATCAACACCATTTTCTGACACGTTGGCCTTATCTTGTACGTAGTTTGAGCCAGATTTATCTTTATCTTCTGGGTGTTGAATCAGCTTTTTCCTGCTAATCTTAATATTTGCAAAGAAACTTTTAACTACCAGTAACATAGTTAGGAGCCTGTGTAGACTTTATTTTCAAAAGTTGACACAGCATCTTAGGTGTTAACTGATGCTGAGGCTGTTTAAAGCATATTTCACTCCTGAAATGGACTTTATTGGCTCAGGGCGACTTTAATATTTGTGTCTTGAACTAACCTGGACCTGGATTTATAATGCAATTTACTGTAGGCAGCTTTTACTAGAGCCCTGCTACCTGCAAACACCATCTGCAGCCTCCTTTAAATGAGGCTTGTGACCCTTCATCTGTAGTTAATATGTCTTCTGGTTGTGACCAGCTCAAACAAAGACAGATTTATTGTCTTTGTTTCACTTTAACAGTTTTATAAGATCTGAAGAGGTACTTTTGTCAAGTTATCCAAAAGAAAAAAGAAGTGAAAGGACTTCTTCTCCTTTTTCTCCTTCTCTACTTTCCCATGATGTTAACCTTCTCATGACCCCCTGTGATCCCTTGCGGGGGATCTGACCGTGAAGCCTTCATGTTAAATTCTGGCATTTTTTCCCGCTTCAACCACCATATCAGAGCATTATAACCAAAGTGATTTTACAGCGGCAGCTTAGCACACAATGCGTTGCCCTCAGGTGCTACCAGCCTGCTGCATGCACACAGTCCGCTACCTGCTGAGGGGCCCGGTAAGCTGTTAGTCTTTTACCCCGCTAAGCCAATCAGCTGAGGTGTTAAAGACGCCACGTCAGCACAAACTAACAGGTGCCCACTGAGAATTAAGACAGAGGGGGGTAGAGGGAGACACTGAGGGGATGGATCGACTGTAACTTCAGGTGTCGCTGGTGTTGTCATTGTATGGAAATGCTATGAATTTACCAACATGCACATGCCTACATTAGTTGTACATTTTAAATAGCTGCATAGAGGTTTGTTTGCATGAATAATAAATAGATAAAACAGATTGTTTAACCTCTTAAACAACCCTTTTTTGCTGTACAGAAATGAGATGCTGATTTTGTCTACCTGTCTGAAGGACCCATGGTTTGGAAAATACATTTTAAATATGACATTTCCAGTATCTGCCAGTACTATCAGGCAACTAATGTAAACTGTAGGCCTACAGGCTACATGTGCTGATGGAGAACAGACAGATAGCTAAGCAGGCCAACTTGTCTAACTGAATAATAAATAGGGAAGAGTTTAATTTCCCATCACAGTTCTGTTTTTTTTTTTAATCCAGTGAAAGGGGGTAGTGATCGGAAAACGGTAATGAAAACAAAACAGAAAATTAAAATACAATCACATCCTGAAACAGATCTGATAGGTGCGTCTCAGCCCTAAAACACTTAAAACACACACATGCATATGGACATTTCTGACCAACTCATGGACATACTCGCAGACTGAGTCATAAAGAGCCAGCAGACACTAAGGAAGGAGGTGTGACGTTATTTCCACAGAAATCAGTCTGGTAGGAATGACTCTGAACAACACGCCACATTTCGCTGTGACGAAGGTATTTGATATTAAAATATCTTTACATAACACCACAAATGTAGGCTTCAGTATACAGTATACACATATATATAATATAGATCAAAACACATATGATAAAAGACTATATATGCGAAGAGAAATATAAAAACAGCCCAGACACAAACAAACACTTCCGCTCCAGTTTGAGGATTGTGTTTGTGTTAATCATCCTCTTGAGTGTTTGTTGACAGGCGTTAGCCTCTTTGCTAAGAGACTGTTAGAGTATTGTATCTGCTCAGCAGGTCACAGGGACACACCCAGCTGCTCTATTCTCCTCAGTGTGTCTGTCGGACCCTGTTACAGTAATCATCTGTCTGCCGCTCACCGACTGGCTGTCTCTTGGTGGGAAACGCGGCTGAGGTCATAATAAAACCACAAAAACAGTTTTGTGACTTTTCTGCACCACCAGGATGAAACCTCCACCTTCTCGTTTAAAGCTATATAAAGCAAAACAAACTAAAGGGTTAGTTCACCCAAATTAATATCCAGCCATGCAGATGGTTTTTGGTTTAATGTGGACAGATTGTAAGATATCCATGTCTAGGATTTCTGCCGCCAGTATAATACAATGGAGGTGAGTGCAATGTTGTTCTTCAACATCACTGCATCATTGCAACTGAGAAAATATTATACTTTCTACTCAACTACACTTATTTGACAGCAGTAGTCAGCAGTTGCGTCGCAGATTAAAATATACAAACATATTACTGTCATATAAAACATTTAATTATCCCTCTATTTATCTCTATTTCTAAACTAACATTAGCTACTGTTGCTCTCTGTAAGCACTGAGACGAGGCACTGGGGTTTGTGCATAACGTCACATCCTTTGGACTGTCGTGGAAAAGCCAAACTGAGTCCTTTTAAAAGAAATCAACAGGCCAGCAGCATTAAACAACTTAAACAAATCATCCTACTGTAGGCAACCAAGAGAGAAGGGAAGGTCTCGTTTTACATGTCACATTACAATCTGCTCACATATGGCCAATACATATTGATTAAAACATGTAAAGTGCTACAAATTGTTACACAGAGCCACTTTAAGATATAAAAAAATGTCTTGGTTAGAGAAAATTTAATTTGGAGTTAACCGACTCTTACAGTCTGCACATGCCTGGACGTTTTCTGAAGTCACTGCTGATGATACAAACCTGTGAGACATGCAGGTGAAACTCCTGTGCAGGCCTGACCTGATGAGGTTACAGTAATCTGATAGGCCCAATTAGTGCTTGATTAGAGGTTGAGCAGACCGACATAATGAAGTGATCAGACAGACACATTTAACTCAACCGGATATTCCTGTTCTCATGTGAACCGAAGCTTCCTGAAGGTTTGTTTTATGGAATTACATTTTTCTAGCTGCAGAAATGACAAAACCTTTTCTTCGCTTCATTATTCCTTTAGGATAAGAAACTGTCGAGTGTCTCACTTCAGGGCTCTTCCTGTTTGAGTTTCCTCCTCAGCCCCAGACAGAGCAGACGTCCCTGCAGGATAATACTCGGATGAGCATTATCTGCAGACAGCAGCTACGAATTTACCCAAACTGCACTCAGGACAGGAAACTATTGATGACCTTCATGTAGGCGGTAAGACAAGAAAAACCTAATTATGGCTCAGAATATCTCAAAAATGTTACAGGTGAGTGAGCTCGAGTTATTTTTAAGATTTAATATAAACTCCAGCTATTTGGCCTGTCAATATTAGACACACAGAGTTGGCATATTTACATATTTAATCTCTAACGAGAAAAGTATTTTATGGTTGAGGAATGTTTCCACTTTATTACAGCATGTTTGACATGTTGAGATTCCTCACATTCTTCACCGGTGATAAGCTCAAACATGCCTCTGTGAGCTTTCCAACAGATTTATGATACGGGCATCCACTCTTGGACTAGTCACAGAAATAACTCTGGGTCGAGATCACATAAATTCAGACAGGAAACCTGTTTAATCTTCATTGTCTTTGAAAAAACTGGGGAAAGGCCTGAGAATGTGTGGTTTTGTTTCTCAAAAAAAAAAAAAGCAGAAATTTTAGAAACAGCATTCTGACGTAGCTGTTCTTATTCTCCAGGTGGCGAAATATAGCGTAAAATACACCGAACTACACCTGTCAAGTGTGTCATCGCACAGAAGAAAGACTGCGTCTACTCGTGGACGAGAGGCTCGTGATAGCACGGGACGTAAACATTAACGTTAGCTGGCCTCCTTAGCTTAGTTAGGTAGCTGCACATCCATGAGTAGATGCATGTTTCCTTCTGCGCGGTTACATCGTTTAGTTAAGTGGAAAGAAAATTGTTCCAACGTGAAGCTGCTCAAAACAAGGTCTGTGGATCATCTTGAATAACTCTTAAGTAGTTTTTCAAATGTATATTTTTTCAGCGCTTTGAGCACCACAAGCCGGGTGTTACCTAGTTCCATTATTTTCAAGGGAAGAGAGACATCTCTTTGGCTAATATCTGCAAAACTCTGCAACTCACACCAAAACAATCTAGATCGGTAACAGCAGGAGGTAAGAATAAACTGTTCCTTTAGTAACAAATGGCATCTTAGGAAAATAAGCCACTTGAAATGCTGAGTAAAAGTGTTAAAAGAGAAAGTTTAGCTGGATTTCAAAGGATTTAACATCAAAACCTACTCGAGTTTCACTTCTTGCACATTCACTTTCAGTTGTTTATTTTCTAATAAACCAGAAGTCTGTGTAAACACAGCCCTGTAAATATTTGACAAATAATGAGTTTCATAAATGTAACAAAGATATCTGACTCGTGCAGCTGCCATTTCCATCGCTGTTTATCGTTGATGATATTTTCACCTGAAACACTGATATCATCCCGTTGTTTTTCCTTCAGGAAGTTCCTGCAACTGGTCGTTAATTGTTGCTGAGGGGCCAAAGTTTGACAAAAACAACAAGTTGAACGAACAGTTTTGAGTTCAAGCTACTAAAAGAGGGAAAACAAGGACTGACAGAACATAAACCAGCATTATTTCATCATGTGTATTATTTTTGCACTGCAGTTCATTCTGCATTTGACATTGCAGCGTGTTTTGTAACATTGTCATGGGAGTTGAACTGACGTCAGATTTCTTCCGCTTATTCAGGTGGCGTTGGATTGCAGCAAGTCTTCGCTTTCCTAATCAGCTCCTCTGCTCTCGCGTCCAAGCGAGGTCATCCTTCCCTCAGCCGGTGCAGTGCTCATCCATTTCCTTCCAACACCTCGAGATCTGATTTCCATCACTGACTCACAACATAGCCCTCTGCAGACTCATTTCCAAATGCTGCTACCGGCTGTCTACACCAATGTTTGTTTTTTATCTTAACAACGAGTTGCATTTAACATTTCAGACGCTAACCCCAACCCCAAGATGCACTGCAGTTTTTTTTTTTTAAATAAAAAATTCCAGACGTTAACAGCAAGTAAATCTGTTTTCAAAGGTAATCATGTTTTTTTATTTCAATATTTTATTCACTTTAGCTTCAGAGGGCTGACTGACCAAAAATATGTAAATGCAACCTCCCAAAGTAACATGGTAATAATTACAAAAAACACCCTCGACCAATTAATCAGCAAAAAATGTCCACAATGGTCAACAATATTTTAAATAGCTGAATATTTGCATGGAAAGATTTTCTGATTTTAAATAGTTTTCAGTACAATGAAGATAAATGTTAATCCTCTGTAAATGTGTTGCAGTTAATAAATCTGTCACATTTTGGGGCATTTTTAGGTGTTTTCAATAACAATGCAGTCATTAATGAGGGGATATAAAATTTGGATTTCGTCATTGCTTGTTGGGGAAAGTAATTTTTTAAAATTATTATTATGTTATTTGAAAAGGGACGGTGTAAATTAAGCAATACTCAAACAAAAGTAAATGCACTCGAGTTAGCTAAAAGGCTATGTTTGCCTTTGCCGGATGTTCTTATGCACCCTATAATAATATAACTAACACAATATGTACACGATAGTTAAAAACATCCTACATTGTGGTAAAACGCATACACAACATGATCTAATAGCAGATGATGCAGTTAGTAAAAGCATCAGATAATCAGATGATACATTTCATATTTATTTTCATGATGTTGGAGAACTGACGGGTTTTGTCCTTGCAGCACCCGACCTGTTGGATCGAGGGCCTCGGTCTTATATCTGTCCCGGACAGAGTTCAACCTCGAGGCTCTGACACAGAAAATACAGGGCAGGGAAGTAAACATTTTCCTAAATGAGTAAACATTTGGCAGCCAAAGTCGAATAAGTCTGGAGATATGTCGATTTTGGGCCATATTTTTAGAGCCTTTGTGAAATGTTTTAAAATGAAACAGGAAGTTGGGAAGTTTATGCCCCTGGCGCCCACCCTGCTTCCCTCTGTGAGCCAAGAAAGACGTGAGGATGGAGATTAAACAGCGTGTCAACAGTTTGGCTTCTGCCAAAGGGCGGGTAGTATAGCTCCAACATTGTTTAATGTAACAGATATTTAAAATCATTTGCATCCATCTTAAAGGGGCCGATTTCACACATGGAGATCAGTTTGCTTGTCATGAGGAGTCAACATGTGGGACAGTTGTGTAATGTTTCCTGTGACCCTGGAGAGAATCGTCTATTTTTATTTTTCACTGAGATAAATAAACGAGTGCTAAATCCTTGTAAGTACATACTGAACAAAAGTAAAATCATTCACTCTAAATCAGAGAAATCCACATTTCATATAAAGATGTTGGTCAAACTTTACTTTAAGTTTCCCTTTTTATCATTTATAAGCAGTACGTTAACATATAAATGATTTATAACATACTGTTATTCAGTTTTCAGCAGAAATAAGGACATTTTTGTGTTAAGTGTTAAATGTTTAGTATTTGTCGACATGTTTGACATCTTTGCAGCTGTGTTTCACTTTATTGTCATTCAATATCTGTTTATAGGGTGTATGTGAGTGGTTGAGGATTTATAGTGGTTGACAACTACATTATTAAACACTTATTTCTGCTTATAAGTGCATTACAATGTATTATAAATGAGTTATTACATGCAGAAATCACTGGAGCAGCTTTTTGACACCTGATGGTTTAAAAAAAAAATCATTTTAATCTGTAATTCTTGTGGTTTTTCTACTTTTTTATGTATTAATAAAGGCATGAACAGTGATGGAATGTAACTAAGTATATTTTTATTCAAGTACAATTCTGAGGTACTCGTACTTTACTTTAGTCTGCTTGTTTATACTCCACTACATCTATTTGATACATTGAGTTCCTAGTCACTTTGACAATTGCATCAGAGCCAAAGTTCTGTTTTTTTAATATATTAATTAAATTTATTGTCAATCTGATAAAAAAAATGTTTTAAAAATCACTGATTCAGACAATCAGATGCTGAATATTATATCCAATTATCGGCCAGGCAGATAATTGGTCAACCTCTAGAATGCAGTATATAAATATAGATATAAATATATGTATATATTTGATTTTACTTGTACTTTTTACACTTAAGTACCTATTTTGTCAGATACTTTATATTTTATTGAAGTATCTTCGTATGAGTGACTTTCACTTTTACCAAAGTGATATTTTAACACCATATCTTTACTTTTACTCAAGTTTGACTTCAGGTTATTTTTACAACGCAGGACATGAAGATTGTCAGTTGAATTAATTATTTATTGATTCAATATAATCACATTTGAAGACGGTACAGTCATCTAAGAAACAAATTGCACAGTGTACACTTCCAGCGGTCGTTATCAGACGACACGCTGAAATGATTTAAATAAATACATCAGTGTTCGCGGTGTTACGACAGTGAGCGTCCCTGTCTGTGGCTGCTCTGCTGATGGTAGCTGCTGGGGTCCACTGACTCCGGCCTGTGAGGGGTCGGACTCAGGTACTGTTCGAACTCGCTGCGGTCCAGATCGTACAGCATGTCCAGCTGGACCTGTTCCAGGTAAAACTCCAGGGAGGGCCCGGCAGGACACAGCAGGCCCCCGTACAACCTGGACTCCCCCTGATCCACATGGGGAGCTGCAGAGGTGGAGAAACCATACTGCATGTGCTGACCGCCATAGTACACCTGAGGCTCTGCAGGGTACGCAGGCGGGTTGAAAGCGTCTGCTGCTGCTGTGTCTGGAAAAACTGGACTGTTTGTGTAGCTGCTGCGCGAAGGGTTGAAGTTAGCGGGGGAGCTGGGGAAAGCGTGCATGCTCGGGTAGGATGGCTGCTGGTTCTGGAGCAGGTGGGTGAGGTTGTGGGGCACCATGAAGCCAGAGCTGCAGAGCGCTGGATGGGAAGAGGAAGCATCTGCACCTGGGGGCTTGGAGCTCTTCTTCAGCTGCTTCCTCCTGCGGGGCCTGTACTTGTAGTTGGGATAGTCGATGGTGTGCTGGACCCTGAGACGCTCGGCCTCCTGCATGTAGGGGCGTTTCTCAGCCAGAGACATGGCCTTCCAGGTCTTTCCTGTAAGAAGAGAGCGGGGTTAATGATCTGCAGCTGACCAGTGACAGTTAATGAAAACTTAAAAGGAGTAGTTCACACAAATATTCAGTCGTTATCTACTCAAGCTCATGCTGATAGAAAATCAGGTGAAGTTTCATAGTCCACAAAACATTTCTGGAGCTTCAGTGTTGCAACATTCTGCTAGGTGATTGAAGTAGATGGGGGCTGTTTTTTTTTTACATTTTAAAACTAGTCCCCATCTACTTCAGTTGTTTGGGAGAACTTGTTTTGCTGTGAAGCTCAAGAAAATGTTTTGTGGACTCTGAAACTTCACTGAACTTCTGCATGAGGGTGAGTAGATAGAACAGTTTTCATTTTTGGGTGAACTTATCCTTTAATCATATATTTTGGGTATATGATTGAAACTTTTTATGCTGCTGGCACGAGATCACGGGACATTTTCTTGGCCCAAAGACTACAAACATAAAACATTTCTACTTTCGTTTTAAGACGAAACACTTGGTGCATTTAAACGTGATCAAACACAGGTCATATTAGGAACATTTTTCAGGCTGTAAATCAAAAATCTTACCGAGTATTTTGCTCAGATCCGTGTTCTCCAGGTCTGGGTTCAGGTGTGCCAGCCTCCTGCGCTCCTCTTTGGTCCAGATGATGAAGGCGTTCAGGGGCCTCCTGACTCTCTGCTGCGCCGACGCAGACTTGGCCTCGGGGCTTGTGCAGCTGGAGTCCGAGGTCACGGACTGCGGGCTGGAGGGGCCCGAGCACGGCGAGCGCACCTCGGCCATCTGCTCCCCGTCTGCGGAGCCCGAGTCCTCGCTCTCGAACATGTTTGCGCAGAGCTGGAAAGCGGCGGGGTCGTGACTGAAACGCATGGTTACCGATGATGATGATGGTTGACTCGGCTGCTGCTGAAGGCCGCTGTCATCCTCCTGGTGATGCTGACGGATATATGTGGGCGCTCCACCAATGGGAGGCCGGGAGGAGTGGATTTAAGGTGTGAATTCCAGGTGTTTTCTCGGGTCGGTGATAGGCCCATCCGACGCCCCAATCAACGACCTCACGAAACTTCACATCAGAGGAGTCATGAGTGTGTAATGATGTGAGATTAAGATGTTATATAATGTTAAAGTCCATTGTTTCGTCTCCAGATTGCGTAAAATAAGAGAACATGCGATCAGAAATGTGCATTTTTGCCTCTTTATGGTGCCATAATTAAACCTAAAGACTTTTTAACTGCACATGTAAACACATATGTTTGTATAAGTTGCAAAATTAGAGAATATTTTACCTTCTTTTTATCTTTTTAGGCAAATATATTTGGATTTTGACAATTTTCTGACATTTGCGCATCAATTGTTTCCTTCCCTGGCACAAAAATCCAGTTTCAGTCTTAATTCTCTTTAAAAAAACATATGAGGAAAATCAAATTACAGCTTCTTCCCCCATTGGAGAGAACTGGAATCTAATCAATAGGTCCTGAAAGGCAGCAGGCAGGGTATTGATAGGAGGACATCAAAGTTTTCAGGAGGCCGGCCTGGTTACTAATTACATTGTGGCTCTCAGCTCTTATCGGCCGTCCACTGTCTCTATCAAAGTACATTTTACAGGACTGAAACAAACATGATCAAGGCGCGTTTATTACACGATTACCGCGCACAAATATTTACCCGCACACACACAGAAAAAAACAGCTGATAGGTGCGTGCAGAGGGGCATGATGAGCTCACCTCGAGGACAGGAAAAACACTGAGACAGCTGCTTTCTTACTTTGAAAAAAAAATCTGAATTAAAAGATGAGACAAATCTATAAAAATAGACTGACTGACTTCCTGAGAGGAAACAGGAGACAGAGACAAAAGTGTATGGAAATGAGTCAAAACTGCAGCAGAGATTCAGACTCATAGAAACTATGGCAGGATGACTGCAAATTTTCTCTTTCAACCTATAATTTATGTTTCTTTCGTCAGTTTTCTATAATTTATGTGCTAATTAAAAACAACTCATTGCATAGTGACATTTTTCAAGGATAAAAATACACAAAAAGCTTTAAAATATCCACAGAAATAAAAGTTAAATAGGCCATAACTCACTTGTGAGCACACAAACACACTTGTTGAAGAATTATTTATATTGTGAGAATGTTTCGTTCCAGGAAATTTAAAGTTAAGTTGTCATGCAGTGCATAAATATCAGAATAAACACATTTCTGAGAGTTACAAACAAGTCCCCATCTACGTCAGTTGTACTCTGTTTTGTTGTGAGCTTTCATATTTGTGTGAACTCATCCTTTAATCCTGTGTATGTTTCTTTTGTAAGTTTTCCACAATGTATGTGTTATTAAAGAATATTTTATGTCAAAGTGACATTTTGGAGGATAAAAAACATCAAAAACTTTCAAATATCCTATAAATCCTCTGATAAATTCAAGTATAACTGGCTATAACTCACTTTTGAGTGCATAAACACACTTTTGGGGGGAATTATTTATATCATAGGAATGTTTTATTTACAGGAAATTATGAATTAAGTGCCATGCAGTGCATTAATATCAGAATAAACATTACTGAGGATTTAATTCCCCATCTACTTAAGTTATTTAGGAGAAAGCTACAAAAGCTGTTTTGTTGTGTTTTCTACTTTTTATGTGTTATTGAAAAATATTAAGAACATCAAAATCTTTGAAATATCCTGTAAATCCTGTAAGAAATGAAAATATAATGAGGTATAACTCGCTGTAGAGTACAAATACACACTTTTTGGGGAATTATTTATATCATAGGAATGTTTTATTTACAGGAAATTTAGAATGAAGGGCCATGCAGTGAATAAATGTCAGAATAAACACATTTCTGAGCATTAAAAGGAGCACTGTGTAGTTCTAGAGAAGAAATACAAACTTATATTTATTTTTCCTTAACTGAATAAACAAGCTGTTCTCAGAGGAAAATACGGTCCCCAGAACACTGTTTGAAGCTAGAAAGGTGGCAGGGTCCGCCACATATAAACAAAGTAAAACAGTATTGACTTGTGTTGTCCTTTAAGGTCAGCTTGTTTATTCAGTTGATTCTGTCATGTAAACAAAGAGAGTTTGTTTATTTAGTTTGTTTAAGTATATTAAAAAAAAAATGTGCACAGTGCACCTTTAAAACATGTGAATGCGAGATAATGGCTTTATTAAGATGGAACAAAACATACATATAAGTACATGCAACGACATTACACTAGACTATATGACTGAAAAGAAGAGTATAAAGCCGGTTTGTGTATTGGGCTTTAATGATCTCTCCAGAAACTCTTCAGGCGTGTGATCCCACTTTAATATAACAGGATGCCATTACAGGTGCTCGCTTCCTCTGCCTGGTTTCAATGAATATCTGTCTTTGGCACCGGCGACAAACATTACACAGACAATAGATGTCATTATGGTGACAGCGGCGACTTTGCATCTGCAATACACGGACTGAGCCTGCAGTTATACCTGCACCTGCCGCTTTGCATTGTAAATACTGTGTATTACTGCGTTAATACACACATGCAAGTCTCCACTGTTAGATATATATATATATATATATAGATAGATATTATATGAGTGTTCTCGTTGGACTTTGCTGTGAGAAGTCAATCAGGCGCTAATGGAGCTTGATATCTTAATTTAAAAAAAAGCCCGATCAATACTGTGACATTGGCAAATCCAATAACAGGATTGATTAAGGCACTGTCCACCTGAACCGTCAGCTATCAGGCGAAACTGATAAAAGTGGCATGCGGCTTTGAGATGACAGATAACACGAGACGCGTCGCGAAATCAATGCCAACCTGAGAAATTAAGATTTAAAATCTAGAGTTTGAGAGTGGAGGGTGGAGGAGGTGAAGGAGGGTGGAGGAGGGGTGGAGGTGCTTTTCTTCACGTGTTGTCAGAATTAGAGGTTGAATCCACATCCGCGGTGTCAAACGGGACGCACGCGCCATTGCGCCTTGAAGAGCACTAATGGATTTAATCAATTAAGTTGAATGACGCAGCGTGAATACAATAACGTTAGTTTCGGCCGAGCTGCCCTGAGAACCGAGTCTGATTGATATTAGACAGTGTTTGGGAGTCAAGGCGGAGGTCAGCATCTGCATCTTTACATTTTTAAAGGAGCACTGTTTAGTTTTGGGGCAAGAAAATTCAAATCTAAATCTAAACAAACTAAATAAACAAACTCTCTTTGTTTTCATGCCTGAATAAACAAACTGACCTTAAAGGACAATGAAATTCATTCTGTGTTTCTTTATATGTGGCGGACCCTGCCACCTTTCTAGCTCCAAGCACTTATTTTCCTCTGAGAACAGCTTGTTCATTCAGTTATGGAAAAATAAACATTTCTGTATCATTATTGCATTAATATTGTAAATATTAAGATTCTGCATTTGAATTTCTTATAGTGCCCCTTTAATATCTGGATTTTGTCGTTTTAAAGGGGCACTATGTCGTTTTGGAGAAGAAATTCAAACTCAGGCCCGTAAAAAGTTGCATAACAACCTTTAACTGATGGTATTTATCGTTATCATTTAAACTTTTTACCTTGTTCATAGCTTAAGTTCTGGATTTTATCTACTTTTACTATAATGTGAAGCACTTTTTAAGTTTTTCTAAGTGTTATATCATAGGTACCTGGACTTGTTTCAGTTTCTTGAAGACGTTTCATCTCTCATCCAAGAGGCTTCTTCAGTTATATTTGTTTTTGAAAACTTTAATAGTATAGATAAAGCTCTTTTTCCTTGTTACTATTATTGTAAATGTGTCATTTTTGTGTTTTGGACCGTGCAGGATCTTCGAATGAGAACATGACAGCAAAAAATGGATAAAATCAAATAATCAGTCTCTTCTGATTATAATTGCTTCTCTAAAACTACATAGTGCACCTTTAACTATCCACTCACCCTATTCCATGTGTTAATTTGCCACCAGGATCCTTTTTTACGTATTATACCTTTAAAAACATGTGTAATTTGCCCTTTATTCCAGCCCTATTAATGAATCCTGATCTATGAGGTGACAGTAGAGTATCATTGCATTGTCCCACTGCCAAACAAGCTGAATGGGCACTATCCTTCCTGAATGGGGATTGTTCTGATCACAATGTGCCATTGTATTGGACAGAACTCATATATGGGACACTCCTCTCCGTCTTCACTGTGGAGCAGTGATGGCCGGGCTTGCACAGGTAGAGGATCCATGCACCAGGAGCATCTCAGCAGGATTTAAACAGGGCCTCGTGGATTCTTGACGACTCTGGATGAAGTTTTTGGTTGGATTTGGAGCACTTATGCATGATTTGTGAATGAAAAGGATGGTTTCATGTGAGCCGGATCACCTGAACTCTCATTTTCTAGATGCCACAAAAGCTGCTGAACACTCTTCTCATCTCATATTCTGGAGGATTTGCTGAGACGAACTTGCAGAAAAACCCCAGGCGAGAAAACGTCTGATAATGAAGCACTGTATTCCTGGTGCCATCCCACCGACTTTCCTTACAGTGCTTCATTCATAAAGAGCTGCATTGTTTCATGGCTGGAAGGTGTGAAGGGGATATAATACTGCTGTGTCAGGTGACCGTGATCTTCGCAGCGAGGGACTCTATTGCATTGTGTTGTATTGTATGGGCACAGCAGGCCAGAAGCAAGATAGACTCTGTCAAGACTCAGACACCATTCTATGCAGTGATCTGAGCCCCCACCACCACCTCCACCTCCAACTCCACCTCCACCTTCTTCTTAATCACGTGTTTGAGCAGATTTAACAGTATAGACCGAGGGCCCCGGGGCCCTGAGTGCTAGCCTCCACACTCCCCGTGTAAACAGCGCCCTGCCCGGCCCTACGTCAGGCCAGCTGAGAGGATTACATGCCCCCTGGTGTAGACAGGCTTAATGTAGCCTCATTAGCAGAACACAATGACGCCCCCACCTCTGAGCAGAGATAACAGGCCGGGGCTCAGCCAGACTTCAAACACAGCTCAGAGGACCCACCTGAGAGCTCAGGATTTGAACTTTTGAGCATCATTATCGATTGAACATTCTCAGCTTTTGACAGTTGATTAATCATTCATCACATTTATGCAGCAAAAATGCCGACATTCACCATTTCCTGCGTCTGAAAGTGGGAAGATTTACTGCTTTTCTCTGTTTTATATCATTGTCTGGGGATCTCAGGCAGGAAAACTCAGTCTCGATCCACAGTTTTGTTACGTCGTCCTTTATTCTTGACCTGTCTGACTTCTAGATGGGCAATGTGCTGTTTTTGTTCTCACCCCCATTATGATTCAAACTCAAAAAAGGCAGTTTGCTTTAAAATATGGCTTTAAGTTCATCTAAAATGTTTTCAAGCTGTTCATCCATGCATCAGGAGATCTCTTTGTTTGTTTACAGGCCTGTAAAAAGTTACGTAGTTAACCTTTAACTGATTGTATTTATTGTTATCATTTGAACTTTTACCTTGTTTGTAGCTTTAGTTCTGGATTTTATCTACTTTTACTGTATGTTTTTAATGTAAAGCACTTTTTTATGTGATTTAGAGCTATAGTATAAATAAAGCTCTTCTTCTTGTTACTATTATTGTAAATTTATTGTGTATTGTGTATTTTTGTGTTTTGGACTGTTGGTCTGACAAAAAATAGGATCTTCGAATGAGAACATGACAGCATAAAATCAAATAATTAAAAGGGGCACTATGTAGTTTTGGAGAAGAAATTCAAACTCAGAATTTAACCTAACCTTTACATAAAGAAGTAAAATAAATAAATTGTGTGTGAGAGAATTTACGAATCATATTAAATCTAAAAAGAAAACAGGTTTGATAAGGTTTTCCTATTTATTAGTCTCAATTCATGGCTTTTTTAACTTTCAATGACCACTTTATTTACCATTTTCTGACATTTCTTATGTTAAACCATGAATCTATTAATCTTGAAAGTAAGTGACAGACCAATCAATAATGACTGTTGATCTCGAAGAAGGTCTGAGGGCCAAAATGTCACCCTAATAAAGGATAAATGCATGTGGGGCAAGAGTGTGTGACACAGTAGTAGTAATAACAATAATAATAACTTTATTTATAGTTTACAAAGTGCTTTGACAGACAAGCAAAAGCAGGAAACTCATAAAGACAATATTACAGAATAAAGAAGGAACTGTAGTCTGAGGAGTTAAGCAAGAAGGCAAAACACAAAATGTCAACACAAGCAAATAAAATAAAAGGAATAAAAGCGATAAAACAGGCAAAATCACATAAAAGCGTAGCAAATACAGAGATAAATAAAAGAAAAAAGAACAATAAAGGACGATAAGAAGACGACATCACATCAGAGGAAATTTTATTTGTAATTTGGATCATTATTTAGTCAATAAGTGACTAATGACGTGGTGATAAACAGATCAGAAATCTGATTCATTCAAGAGGACATCCATCAAACGCTCCGTCTGGCTCCTTTTATTCCCTTTACATCGCAGTCTCACTGCTTTCTAATTGCATTGCATTCGTCTATCATGCAGACTTGCTCAGAGTGAGACTGGCTAATGAGGCAGAGCTCCACTCATGTTGAAAAAAACAGCACTATTCTTTGTAAATTAGGAATTGTATTCTGCTGCTGATAAGAGTCTTATCTTAGGAATTGAAAAAGTCTTCCAAGTCTTTTATTGTCCAGGATCACAGCAGGTCATTTATCACAGCCATGATTTTGGACTCAAACACAGTAGATGTGTAAATCTGATCCAGGAGCAGACCCACACTTCTCTCCTCAGCAGACAGAGGAGAAAGAGGCCTGCATTAGCTGTAATTAGCCCTAATTATTAACTGGAACTAGACAGAGAGCTGTGAGACACCGTGATATCTGTCTGTCCTAAACGGCTCGTTCAAGGCAGCAGATAACCAAAACAAGCCGGCCTGCTCAGCTCCAGCAGCAATGCTTGGATGTTTAATTAAATAGTGTGAACTGGTTAGACTCAGACATTAGATTATTTGGAGCAGAAACACAGAGATGAAATGCTCCCCTTTAAACAGACTAACAAATCTTTTTAGCTCAAGTGAATGACTGTTTTCTTAAGTGTAATCGATGGAGAAAAACTTCTTTATTCTTTCATGCAGCCACACATTCACAGAGTAGATGTTTGTGCCTGTTAGAGACTCCTTTTTCTTTCTTTCGCTCGTCTGAGACCTGATACAAATTCAAAAGGATCTGCTGCTTTGAAGATAAGCACTGTGGTTCTGCCATAAACAATGATTGTGCTGTTTCTTTCCTGTGGCCTGATTTATTTAAAGTATTATGCTGTAAGGATTTGGGCTGGTTTTCCTGGCAGGGCCAGCTGTGTACGTATCCACTACTTGTGTAGTTTATTGGATACTTGAGATTCAGGAAAACACTCAGGGAACCACAAGCAAAGTCATCAAAGTGTGACCTTTGTCTCTCGTGGTAACACATTACGAAATGTACAAAAAAATTTAAGAAATTCTCCCTAACAATGCTGTTTTGTGCAACAACAAAAATAATCACTTAATAAAATAAAATCAGTCATATTTTACATTAAGTTTGGTGCATCACTTTTCTTTTTTATTCTTGCATAATTGAGCCCTGCCTACCGGTAACTAACATGGCACTTTGTATAGAAACACAATGCTCGTGGTCCTGCACACACTCACACAAACATATGCTTCCTTTGATAAAGTGTTTTTATACCAGCAGAAATTCTATGGCAGCCTCCCCTAAGACAATATCTGCGTAAAATACCAAGTTATTTATAGCGAGTGTGCCATTTTGACTTCAAAAAATAAACACAAGCGTAATGGAGAGTTCAAATACAAGTGGACTTTTATCAAACATGAACCTACGAGGTTATATTCTAGTGCAGGCGGGGGGGAAATGGCCATGAAGTGTTGATTAAAATATCTAAAAATCTTTATGAGATTCTGCATTAAAACCAACTGGATTTCAAAACAGACTGGAAATGTTTAAAGTCTTAAGTGAAAGTGTGAACTTCTGGAAGGTGGGCGACATCCTTAAGTGATCAAGAGTAAATCATGGTAATTTCCTTAGATATCAAAGCACAAACAGATCGTCATGGCATCATTATGTGTCTAAAGGACAACCGGGCGAAGTTGTATGTATGTGCTTCCCTGTGATTGTATTCCAAGAGGGGGGGGCGGAGGGGGATCTTTTGAACGTCCACACCAGGATACAGCTGCCTATGACTAATTTCAAACTCCCCTTCTATGGCCTAGGCAACCCATTTCGCAAGTAACACACATCACTAGGCATCTGTTTCCTGTTTTCATTCTTTGAGTTATCTTATTTGCCTTATTTCCCCCTCACCTGTTACAGTTCACGTTCCTTCCATCATGCAGCACGGGCCGGTTGTGCTCGGACACGAGGCCCTCAGACGTCAGCCACTCAAAAGCAGGGAAATACTCATGAATGTGGAGTAAATCATGTTGTAAATATAAAGCTTATAACCCCAAAAGTTAAGTAACCGGCATATTTGAAAGTGTAGTTTTTGAAACAAAGTTTAATGACAATACACAGAATGCTGCTTTTCCACATTTTTAATATAAAATGGAAACATGTTCAAGACTTTTTACACGTTTTGACGTGAGATACTGTACATAAACATTTATTTCGTGCTGTAATATTTCAGAACTTTCTCATCAGTGGGTTTCAGAATCTTCTTCTCCGCCATGTTAACGACCCAGCCTGGAGAGAGGCCAAAGAAGATCTGTCGAACATCCTTCCTCATGGAGAGCATGTGACAAAGTTCGTCCTTTGAAATGTCTGGCAAAATATATCCATACTTCTGCGCCAGGGCGAGCCGGGCCTGCTGTATTTTCTCCGGGTCGGCCAAGTAACCCCGGCTTTCGGCATCTGTGTAATACGGGACCATATCCTCCCCTGGTAACATTCGCTTCGGGATAGGCTGCCCACGCGTGAAGAACGGGACAGGCTTGATGAGAATATCTGCAAAGAAAAAAGAATATATTCTTCAGTTTATTATCTCAAATACAAGAGATGAATGCTAGGTGAAAAAGATTGATCATTCATTAGTTACCCAGACTTATAGGATCATAGAAACTGGTAGTGATGACCCCTCCGTTCCTCTCAATAGCAGCTATGACTCCTTCAGAAGCTCTCTGAACCTCTATGTTGATCTTTGCAGCAAAAATATCAGCACCCTGGAACAGAGAGAGAACATGAAAAGGTGAACTTGTGGCAGACCAGGATCAAAAACAACATGAGCTGTGACAGTGACAACATTTATTATGTGGCGCCCCCTTCTGGCACAAGATAATACAAGAGCGATCACGTTCTTCCTCTTCCAAAATCCATTATTTGATATCAGCATTTGATCTTTTCCTTCTAGTTTCATGGAAATTATTTAACCAGGATGTTAACAGTAATAATGAGGCAAACGGACAGCTCTACTGGTGACAATAAAGACGGTATGCTGACAAAAATAGTGCCACATTGTATTTTGCTCTAATACCGTATGTACTGCAGCTACACTTTGTACAGTAGTGGGTTTTTTTTGTTGAACAAATGTGAAAGTCCATTTGTCAAGCCTCATCGAACATGAAACATGGAACATGTAGCAATGACTAGTCCCTCCGTCCTTCTTCTACACTCATCATGGCCAAGAGAAATACACAGCTCCCCTACATTTGTGGTGAAACATTAAGCCTCCTGAGAATCCAATTTTACTCAAAAATTTTTTTATTTGACAATAATGATGACTTCCCCCTATTTAGCCCGAATGTAAGCCATTTTCTCTCCCTGTTCCTCCCTTTAAAAATGAATGAATTTCTACAACTTCGAGAGATAAAGGCAGTAAACTGGAGTGTTAAGGTTCAGTGTTTGGATTTAGTGGCATCTAGTGGTGTGATTGCAGATTGAAGTTAAGATTAAGTGTGAAAACGTCCACGATCAACAGCATTTACCTCGTCAACGAGCTGGACTCCGTAGTCTCTCTTCAGAGGCTGGATTGTCACTCCTCTGGCATTGACCAGCTGGGTCAGGTCTATGGGGTGGGTCGTGTCAACTCGTCCGAGATCAATCAGGTACTGAAGTCGCTTCAATGACAGGGGCTGGTACTGAGGACGGCGACTAAGGAGAAAGCACTGTTATTAATTGGTTGAAATGATTTATCACCAGAATCTGACGGTCAGCTTAGCAGAGAGATGTAATACAAACGTCTTATAACTACAATATATTCAGAAGCAACTTGAGATACAAGAAACTTATCATCTTTATTTAACCTTGTTTATGTTTTGTTTTTGGATATCTTTGTGTTGATATGTTTGTACTTGCATCTTTATTAATATTTTGCATTCTTTATATCTGCAATCTGTCCCACTTTGTCGTGCAACTGGTGCACAACACTTTCCCTCGGGATGAATAAAGTTCGATCATATCTCTTCTTAAATACAGTATGTCGTTTCATTTACTACTGGATGCTTTGATATATGTTGTTGGTTGATTAATTTATGAGAAGCTGACTTAAATGTTACCAAAGCAGAGGCAAAAAACAACAGAACAACAAAACAAAACAAATATTCTGGTATGCAAATGTTGTTTTAGTTCTTCTGTTTCACTTCATTTGGGAAAAAGAACGACTGGGGGTTTTACTTCCTACTGTTTGACCAACACAAGTTCATCACCATGTGCAGGACTTTGACATATAAATAGAAGTGTTACCACCAAATATCCAAATATAAGACTGGTTGGCCATGACCATGATCATCTATTTGTGAAAGCTTGTGAGATTAATGTGCCTGCCATCTTATGAGAAGCACAACTGGAGAAAATGGTAAACAGTATTTGTAATCTATGATCTCTTTATTTGTGTAACTCGTAGGAACAAACACTCCATTTTACTTGACAAACAGTCTCTGGTTAGCTTCAAAGTTGGAGAGCAGTGTGACAAGCTGTTACCTGTGTCCTTCATTGTAGCCATATTTTGGGATGGACAGATAGAAGGGAGTCTGACCTCCCTCAAAACCCAGCCGAGGTCGAGTGCCTCTCTGTCGCTCTCCCTTGTGCCCTCGGCCGCTTCTGTTGCCACCATGTTGTCCTCTCCCTCGCCGTCTCTCCTACAATTACAGAAAATTACAGAAAAAAAAGTGTTTAAGCTAGCTTGCTAATGTATCATCAACACAACTGACAGAGTGTTAGCATTTGTCTCCACTGGCGAACGTAACAGGCTAACTAGCGATGCTAGCTAAAGATAGCTATATTACAAATGGTACAATAAAACTAACCTCCGTTGTGGATCCGGGTTCAGGCCGCAAGTTTGCTAAAGTGATCCGCGGCAGAGTCTGCAAAACATCTAATGCTTTACCACCAGGTTTTTTGGGGAAAGACATGTTTCTGTCGCTCACATGTCAAAGATAGCCAAACCAAGGACACGCAGGTCACGTGACCGAGGTGCGCGGAAGTACTTCGGCAGCTTTTCAAAATAAAAGCACGACAGTCAAAATGCTGCTGCGCTGTGAAGAATGTAGGTCGGATTTTTGCCGAATCTCATTAAATGGCAGTATTATATAGGAGGTAAAAAGAGCGTTTTTAATGACTTTTTTCAACTTACATCGCTGAACTGAGCTAATGAAAAAGATATTTTGGCTCTCAAATCTGTGTCAAAGGTCACGACACAAGATGATAAACGTTTAATCCATATATAACATATTATTCTTGTAATTTAATATTTGTATTGTTGTATAATCTCATTTTCTATGTTCCTGATATGCCGGAGTGTGCTTTGTTGTCGTTGCTGAGGATTTATCGTTTTAAAACCAGCGCTCATTGACATTTCAACCAACCAATCCCTGCTTGGCATTTGTAAAGGAACTTTAATGACAGCCAATCACGTTGCGGAAGGGGGCGGGGACTACGAAGCGTACCAGCGCTGCTGGAAAACGTGCTAGCAGTCAGTGTGATCCGTCGGTGTATTATTTCCCCACAAAATTCAACTTCCAAAAAGAAATTCCCGACTGCCAGCGGTGATACGAGGCGGAGGTACCTCGACCTCCATATTGGCTCGACATTTGTCCCTTCGGCTGGGTGGTATTTGGCAGCCAGAGTTGGACCGACATCGACACATATTGGCAGTTATTAGCTAGCTTCACGGCTAACTGGTCCCGACATATCAGCTGCCTCAGCGCTGTATGTGCGGCAACAACATGTCAGCGCCTTTACCTGCCATTGTGCCTGCTGCCCGGAAAGCCACTGCGGCGGTGAGTTAACCCGACGACACTGACCTCTAACGACACACCAAACCGCAGCCAAATTCTGACATGTTTTAGCCTGTACCTGCCCGGGCAATTATGTGTTGTTGTCCTTGTTGCAGGTGATTTTTCTGCATGGCCTTGGTGACACAGGGTACGTGAATACGCTTATTTTCTCATTTAGTGCACCATTATAATAGTCTGTCAGTTATTGAGCCACACGCAGGTGTGTTTAAACGTGTTTGATTTTATCCAATATGACAGGCACGGCTGGGCTGAAGCTTTCGCAGGCATCAGGTTACCACATGTGAAATACATCTGTCCACACGCGTAAGTATTCACAGCAGCCATGGTGTTTTACAGGGTGTCTGCAAGTGCTGGAAAAGTTAGAAAGGGCACCTGTATAGTCTTGAATTAAAGGGTGTAAATGTTTATAAACTTGTTTACAGTCACAGCAACATTCATGTGTTTTGTTTTCATTGTGTTACTTTTCTCCCTTCATTACAGTCCCACCATGCCTGTGTCTTTGAACATGAGAATGTCCATGCCTTCCTGGTGAGTGTCACAGTATTCAGACTTATTTGAATATACAGTGTGGTTGTCACATGCCCAATGAGCCTCACAGGTTTTTTTCCCCCTGTTGTACAGGTTTGATATCTATGGGTTGAGCCCGGATGCAGATGAAGATGAGGCTGGTATTAAAAGAGCATCAGAGAACAGTACGTCTATTCATATCTTTGTGGAATAAACACAATTAGGAATGTGCTGCCGTTTGTTGGATGAAGAGCTTGTTTACTCGCGAGTCAAATTTAGTATTTGTTTCTTTAATCTCTCCACAGTTAAAGCCTTGATAGACCAGGAAGTGAAGAATGGAATACCTTCCCACAGAATTCTCCTCGGTGGATTTTCACAGGTAGGTGTGGCATGTACGCGGATGATGCGTTACATAACCATGTTTTGACTGTGATTCACTGCTGCAAGGTATTTGAATAAAAAAAGATGCATACACGTATACTGTATGTGCACTTCTCAAGGGGGCAGATTCTATAAATATAAATGCGTACATTTGATTAAAAGGACGTGCACAGCTGATAAGATGCACCAAAACACAGGTTCGCCATAGCATGCTCAAAGATCAAAAAGATGGTTGTTTGGCAATTTATTAAAACTGCTACTTTGAAGTGAAGAAACTCAAAATTTGAAGGGATGTCAGTGGTTGATACTGTTATTAATAAGACACAAAGAGGAAGTTACAAAACTGCTTAGGAAATACCTTCAGTTACTAGTAAGCGCAAAAATCAATAGAAGAGGGAAATTACTCATTGCAAACAAAGCTAATGTCAGTTTAGTTTCCATTGAAGTCCCATTAAAGCTATTTGAAGTAAAACACGTGATGCAATGAAGTGAAGTGCAATTTAATGGATGGGTTTGAGTTAAAAGATGTGGCGGAAATGGTGAGTAAGATTCAAGCACAAGTAATGTTTAATATTTTGGAAAATGCATATCTGCTCTCTGGCAGAGAGTTAAGTGAGAGGATCAATACCACTCTCATATTTGTGTGCTTAATACATAGCTTCAGCCAGCAGCAGCTTAACTTGGAAGCAGTGCTGCTCGCCTGGCTCTGTCCAATAGTAAAAATATCCACCCACCAGCTCCTCTAAAGCTTACAAACTAACACCATTTTTCTTGTTTGTTTAATCCACACAAAAACCAAAGTGTAAAAATGACAATTTGCCATCTATGGTGGATTATGTGCAGGACTATTTCTTTGCTCTGAGCAGTTGCCAGGCAACTAGTAGAGACTCCTGGGAGAAAGAAAAAGACAGGCATGTAATCCCCTGAACTTTCAGTATAAATCAGGTCAGGGTCAATACTAATGTGAAAACTTGAGAGTTGTGATTCAACAGACCAGCTGTCAATATCGTTTTTGTGCAGTTTCAGCGCTGCACAACAATTTACAGTGCTAGACCAGACAATGTGAGCACTTAATTGCAAATGAACAAATCTGAAATGAGTGAAATCACAGAAAATGACAGGTGGGTCTGTTTTTTCATACATTAAGATCCTGAAATTAGCGCCGTTCTTTGCTGTTATGATGCCGTTTCTTTCATGCTTTTTGTCTCTGTAAGTAATAAACACAAGAGATATGTGCCAAGGCTTTTTTTAATCAAACGTGTTCGGTTTGTTTTTTCAGGGTGGAGCACTGTCTCTCTACACGGCTTTGACAACTCAGCAGAAGCTGGCTGGAGTGGTCGCTCTGAGCTGCTGGCTCCCGCTCCGCAACTCCTTCCCTCAGGTAGAACAAACACGACACACACCTGTCTGTACCTGCACGAGTGTCTTACATGCAGATTCTGAAATGTACGACAAGGTACTTTTATCTTGTTATGAAACGGTCTCAGTTTAATACTGATGCCTCGTCATGACCTACATAAGCAAATGAGACCATTGGCTATTTCTGTATAGTCATTATAGTTTTTCTTAATGACTTTCACTTGAGTTCACTTCACAGAGTTTACTTTGTTTTACCTTCGTCATCTTTCGTCCAAAGGCAACGCCATAATCAACAAAGAAATCGACAAAAAAGTTATTTGTAGTAGCTTCAACAAATACTAAAACACACAATTAAAGGATTTGTTTACCTTAAAGTTCAAATTTATCATCTTGTTAGTTGTAAATGTAATGTAGTTTCACTAGAGCTGCATAAACTAATCGATTAAAGGGAAGTTCCACCCATTTTACACATTAAAGTGTGTTTACAGGTCTACAATAGTAGATGAAGCCTTTTGAGGCCCCAAGGAAACTGAATATAATCTGATAAATTGTATTATGGGTAATTTAGGCACCAGAATGCACTGTTCGATACAGCAGAACCAGAGATATCACCTTTTTTATTCTACACATTCTTCTTCCTTTACAAAACCTGGTGCCGACATTACCCACAATGCAATTTAGCCACTGAGTGACATAACTGGAGACAACTTATCAGATTACATTCAGCTTTCTCTGGAGCCACAAAAGGCTTTATTTTTCACATCTGTAGTAGTACTCCCTGAGACCTTTTTTAAAAAGACTTTAATGTGATTAAAATTGGTGGAGCTAACCTTTAATCGGGAAAATAATCAACAATGAAAATACAGCCCTAAGCACCACACATCTTTTGAATTGCTCAAAATTACAAATAAAATTCCCTCATTTGTCATTTTATCGTGAACTTTACTTTAATAGAATTACAATTAAGGGATATCCCATAACCAAGTCATAATCTGTCATAATCAGATGATTATGATAATCCTAATCTCTTCTATTCTCAGGCTTCTGCCAACACTGCTAACAAGGACATGCACGTCCTACAATGCCACGGGGACTCCGACCCTCTGGTCCCCTTCATATTTGGCAGCCAGACAGCAGCGAAGATGAAAGACCTCATCAATCCAGATAACATGGTCTTCAAGTCGTACAGAGGTCTACCTCACAGCGCCTGTCCAGAGGTCAGTGTGGGGAAGAGTCACACTTAATTCTAGACCTCTAGTTGCTTTCTGTATTATATATTTTGTCTTGTTGTGTATCCCTGCAGGAAATGGTGGACGTCAAACGATTCATAGAGAAGCAGCTTCCTCCCATCAGCGATGAGTGAACTCGGGAGTAGCCGCGCGACCGCACAGCACCATCAGAGTCCTTCGGGCCTCAGTCCAGCGAGACTTTGTGGGCTCGAGGAACCACTGACTTACTTGACAACAAAACCACGCTGCTACTCATAGAGCCAGACAGGACAGGGGCTACATGTGAGCCCGGGAGAGGCATGACTGTAACGATGCTGCATCCTGACTTTGGAGCCACACACAGTGTTACAGTAGAGTAACATTAGTTGCTTGATTGTTAAGCTAATTGCCATTGAGACAAGCCATTTCCTGTAGGAAAATGTATTGGAATAACTAGGGCTATACTTTTTGGTTTATTACATACTATCTCACAATAAATGGCCTGTTGTTAAATTTTTCTTTTTTATTAATGTAGCGTCTGTGTAGTAGTGCTGAAACAAGTTTCTTAAATGATAAATTAATTTGTTTAAGGCCTTTTTATCAGCAAAAATGCCAAACATCTTTTGCTTCCAGTCAGCCTCTCAATTTTGAGGATTTCCTTCTGTTTTAATGATTGTAAATCTAATATTTTTGTCTTTTGGATTTGTTGTAAATCCAAACTGATTTTAAAGACATCAACCTGGACTTTCATAGCACAGGATGAACATTCTTCCAGTGTTTTTAACATCTTGTAGACTAAAGAGTGAATTGAAAAAAATAATAAATGTTAAAGAGGCAGTATGTAAGAATTTAGTTAAAACATTCAAAAATTAACTAAAATCATCAACAGAATGTGAAAAATAACAGTTCTGACATAATGGCGTCTCTTTACAATGTTGCGGAGAAGTTAGCATGCTAACCAGCTAGCCCCAGTCGAATGCTTTTGTGCTAGCAGTGTAAACACCAACACAGATCCGGTCCCTGAGCCCCTAGTCAGAACCGCTAGCTGCATGGCAAATTGAGCTAAATAGCTGAGGGCAGCTGCAGTTGCTTTGAGTATGAATATGACAAATTCTTACATATTGCACCTTTTCATTTTCATGGCAATAATGATTTTTTGCAGCCCTAATGTGTAGAATATTTCTTAAGTAACACAAAATCTTAACGTAAAGCATTTTCAAACAAAGCACATATGCATCAATCACATTAAAAGCAGCTGAATATGCAACCCAGACGTGAAGCATTTCTAATAATGTATATCTCCATATGAAAGAATATTCTGTGAATGAATGAACAGCAAAAAAACAACATACGATTGTGCTTTATTTAATTTGTGAGAATTCAAATAGCTATTTCACACAAATTCCTTTTTAAATACACAAATATATCAGTGGTCATGGTCATGTATTCAGTGTCTTGTTCCCTGTTTTGTTTAAATTAAATATAATATGACTAATATCACAGTATTGAAACACACAGACAAGATCTATTTCCGGGTATCAGCTCGTTGAGTTGTAAAAACTTTTTATCTTTGAGAAGAGCTGAAAGCACCAACATGTGAAGTCATTGTCGCACCATTCACGTTAGACCAAAGGTGCTAGTGTAGAAGATCTTATTCCAAGGCACTTTCCTTCTTCTTAAGTTACTGTTAAAGAAAACCTACTCGTCTCTACAAGAACTGGATATGCATTAAGGCTCACAATATACCTAAATACAAATGCAGTGCTCACAGATGCATGCTTTCCCTCATTAAACAAGGTAGAAAAGTGCAATGTCAAGCGCTAGGGAATATATAAAAATATAGATATGTTTTGAACAAGTAACGGATGCTGGATCTAGCATTTGTTCTTGTTTGCTCCAAGTATTTTGGTAAGCTAATCATGGGTAAATAAACAGCAGTTACAGCTGGATAAAGACCAGTTTTAAGTAGTGTTCATTTTCCTGTCTGTCTTTCTCTAAATAGGCATCCAACAGGAACACAAAACTCCTTCGGGTGGGTCGCATGCGCCATTTTTGAAAAGCTAAGTGTGTGGCAGTGGAGAGTCTATGGCTCAGAGGGAGGATCCTCGAGGCTCTTCAGCAGATCTGTGTACGCAGAGGAGTTTATGTAGCGCGGGTACGAGTCTCTCTGCATCAGCGTGTAGATCTGCTGCTGAGCCTCCTCGAACGTGTGCGAGGTCGGCTCCAGCATGTTGCGGTTTATCACCTCTCGAACGTGTGAATCCAAACTGACCTGGAGAAGATAAGCAGATACAAGAAATTATGTGAAGTATATGATGTAAAATGCACGGACAGCATTGACTTTCAGTGCTCTTTTGCCACTGAAGGATGGAGGAAGGGGACTAAAACTACCCCAGAGCCCCAAATGAAATACACCACCGTCTTGGCGATGTTGTCACCTTGATAAAAAACTTAAATCGATTAATGTTCAATCAGTTGATGACTAATTTACTGTTGATCGATTAACCGATTATTCCTCTAAGAATTTCAGCATTATAGACGTAGCAACATGCACTCCTGGCCTTGGTGGCTCACCTCTTTCGGGGAAAGGATCGAGATGAAGTCCTCGTATATTTGACGGACTTTCTCCTCCACCACAGTCTTGTTGGTCTCCTTTTTGAGGTCCTCGCAGGCGAGCCAGAACATCATGTTCTCCTCGCTGAACTCTGTCCGCAGGAACTGCCTGAAGCAGCTGCGACCCGCTGCACTTTTCATCACCCTTTCAAATGACGTCGGCCAGGAGTGAGCGTCTTCCAGAGAGGGCTTCAGACTGAAAGATAAAAACAACAGTGGTTCATTGTTATTGAATTCTCTCAGTAATGGCACATCATGTGAAAGATGTGGTTTCTTGGAAGGGTCACAGTGCTCAGTCATTACCTGTCTTCACAGTTAGGGGTTCCCTCTGTCCTGCGCTCGAATGTTGACCTCTGTATTGTCTCGTCCTCACTCCGAACAGTCAAACTGGAACAAAAAACACAAAATGAAACTGGTTTTGCTTTGATCAACAGGCCATAAATAGCTCATCATCTAGTTTTGATCCCACCAGGATACTGAACACTTTAAATAACTCTAGACTCCATTAATGTGAGCCTTTCTTACTAAATATAATTTAGTGAGTTAGAAAGTGCATATCAGCCCACTGTACCACATTATTGGCTCTGTATGTTGTTAGTTCCAGCTTGAAATAATAGAACACAACGATCTCCAGGGAACTTTGGGAACGTTTGCGTAAATAGTTAAGTATGTCAATTGTCCACATCTTCCTGTGGGGGTCTCCTGTGCGTAATTAAAATGTCCCCAACACCTGATGTAGCAGCTGGCTGTGGACTAATTGGCTCAGGTGAGAGCCGTCCCATCTGGGAATGTGGCTGTTGTAGCCGTGTAACAATTACATGAAACTGATATAGACGTAGAGACAAAACCTATTACTCATCCCCGGTGGAGTGAATTAACATGGCCGTGTTCTGCACACAACAGGTCGGCCATTCTCAGAGGAAGCACAAGTAAAAGGCTGATGAGTCCAAAACACATTAAACCCCCCGAGGCCTCCGTCCAATGAGATCAGCCTGGGCCACAGGACCGTGTGTTTCTGTTTTTCTGGGAGGATGGCGAGCGCTGAGGTGTTGTTGAAAGGGTGTGAGGATGGAGGCAAAAAAGGAAGTAATACCCACTATTTAGCTGTGACTACCAATTGAGGCCAAGAGGGACTTCAGATTATAAAATGATGCAATTTGTTGCTGTCATGTTACATTTAGTTCTTCACAAGTACATAATGTGTGATCTTCCACAGGCTGTTACAAAAAAAGATACAAATCTGTGCACCAGAAAAGGAAATGTTTGCCAAGAATGTGCCGATTTTCTAATGCATGGTGTGTAACTCACACGTGATGGAAATATTCCATCCACCAGCAAACCCTCATCCTGCTGCATGTTATTTAGTGGCAGCATTTTCTAAAGCATGAATGAAAGACTTGAGATTGGCTGCATTGAATTCACACACGTTGTATTGATAAGCTACAATAGACTAGGGCTGCAGCTAACGTTAACATTCATTATTGATTAATCAAACCATGAAAAATGTCCCTTATAATTTCTCACAGTCCAAGGTGATGTCTCCAAATGTTGTTTTTTTGTCCATCCGACAGTCCAAAAACCCGACGATAATTAGGTATAAAGCAGAGAAAACGCAGTAATTATCACATGTGATTTTATTGTTTCAGACCATAGTCCCCCAATCTGAGGATTTTTAGGTTTGAAGATAAAAAAGACAAACTAACTGCTGCCAACTGTAGCTGCCTTTAGCTTGTTAGCCCAGTTAGCTGTGCAGCTAGCAATACAGAATGGGAGTTCGGAGCACCAGGGGGGCGTTGGTGTTTACGCTGCCACCACGGGAGCTTCGGACCATGCTAACTGCAGTAGATTTATTGCAACACAATAAATAGACTTCAGTAAATCAAAACTGTGAGTCCTCCACATGCTGGTGATAACTTGTATTTTGTATTTTTGTAACACATTTAACTTTTTGGAAAATAAAAAATATTATCAAACAGTATTTTGGCGACACCCCTGCAGTAACTCTGATGACCCCTGAGGGCAAACCCATTCAACTGGCAGCCCTCTAACAACCCCATTCCGGTCCCTTGATCATCTTGTTTTGCTAATTAGCCCGTTCATTAGTTATGTCTGTTGCCAAGCGCAAAATACTGCTATTTAATTGAAAAGTTTTAACCTCGGCTGTTTGAGCAGAGCGAATTTACAGCAGTCAGCCAGAGGCGCACCGTCAGGAGAGGCAAACTGGGCAAATGTTTGGGGCCCTCTGAAGAATTTGCCACTTTAAACCCCCGTAAAGCTCCCATAAAAGTACTGCTTTATGTGTTTCTTAATGTTGTTTATATTCTAAATAAAAGAAGATTTTGTACATGTTTGGTTGGTGTCAGATTATTCATTACATAACGGTGATGAACACTGGTTGGAGGGGCCCGCTGGGAACTCTTGCCCAGGACCCCAACAGACTCTAGAGACGCCACTGCTGACAAACTACTTTTAAGTAGTATATTTTATAAAAGGTGCATTTTTTACTGTAATTCTGTGCATGTAATTTTTTTGTTTTTCAAATGTGAAAACTAATAAACAGCAGAGAAAAAAAATAAAAGTTGACGGTTTAAACACATTTAAATTCAGAGCTTTACGGGTCAGACACAGGCTAAGAAGGCTACATGTGCGCCCCTTTGGTACACCACCTTTTTCTCAAATCTGGGCCTAAAAGTACTGGTTGATAGGGCCTGGTGTAGGGGTTGCAGACCCCCGTTGGGGACCCAGGTGCTACAGCAGCTGTGTGATCTGATATAAATCAGAAGATGGCAGCAAATAAAGAATAAGATGGTTATATAACGGGTGGACTGGTAATTTACAGCAAATTAGCAGCCGAAACCTTCATTTGAACCTCGAATACTACCAGTAGAGGACTAGATGTTTCGAAAGGCTTCACACACTACACTGAAAAGGGCTCTTAGACCTCACATCTCCTCGCCTGTCTCCGGCCCTGCTGTCTGTGTGGGAAGCGGTGGAGTGTTTATTACCAGGAGCAGCTACAGCAGCAGCACCAGCAGAAGCAGCAGGCGTTTGAGGCGTTGGTGGGGGTGTTTCCCATTCTGTGGCGCGCTTGGAGGACACTGGCAGCTGCTTCCTGATGAACCTGCATCTGTCTCTTACGCATCTCCACCCGCTCCGAGCCCATGGACTGGAGGAGGAGGAGGAGGAGGAGGAGGAGGAGGAAGAGAGACCACAGTGAGAAAGATGGTGGAGGAGGAGGAGGAGGAGGAGGAGGGTGTGGGGATTCACTGGAAGATTATTACCGCATTAAGCTGGAGCATCACACATAAACATGAGGAGATTCAAGAAATCAGAAGAGATGTAAGATCTGAGAGGAAGAGGGAGGCCTAATCGATGCACGCTGTATTGACTATTGACAAATATAACATCTGAGGTGGGGTCAACTTCTGTGCAGCCTCAATGAATCGACGTTTTTAAAACCAAGAATGGTGCGTTCAGGTTCAGTTTTCATGCAAACAGCTCGAGAAAGCCAATGGCAAACGTCCTACCGGTTTGTTGGATCATGCTGGATGTAAGAAAAACCAAACTGTGATGAGCAACAACCTCCTTCCTCTCTCCTCCTCTCTCCCTCTGTCTATGAGGGATGAGCAGTAATGATAGCGACAAGGCGTCACTGTTGGACCGCAGCAATCAGCATCCATCAGTCGCATCCATCCACGAGAGGATGCACACACACGCACACACACACACACGCACACACACACATGCACACACTCATGATGGTCGATTTATGACAAGCAGCCTGAAGGAAGCAGCGTGCAGCCATTTATAGAAACATAATGAAATGATCTGATCAGATGAGCTGATAATTCAGTCAGAGGATTCATCCTGAGAGAAAAAAAAATCTGCAAATATTCACGTTTGATCGGCGATTTTATCGTTTCATGTGCACGAATTAAAGATGAATCAGACTATTTCTGCTTGTTGGAACATCCACATAAAGATGCTCCAGCAGCCGGACTGGTTCCTGAAATTCATCCGCTTTATTTTCCACAAAAAGGGAAAAAATATATATATACGCACAAAAAAGGAGAGTTTCTGATCCACACACAAGCCGAAAGTCAAACGATAATAAACATGTACTCACTGTGTCACCATGAATGCCAGAATACAGGTGATTTTTGGCTCGATCACATCCGTCTGCCTCGACTTGACACAAACCACTTGGTTTCCTCTCCGCGCATGCGTCTCCTGCAAGTGTGAAAAAGATTTTTCTGTGCGTGCAGCCAGGACACAATGTGCGGTGTGTTACCGCAGCACACACTGATGATGCCAGATGATCTGCACTGCAAAGATAATATTTTGATTTTGTGTCACTGATTGAGGATTCCACATATTGGGATCATTTTCTAGTAAATTATAATAAAACAACCTCTTTTTTGCTTAAATTCCATGAAAAACCATTAATAAATCTACATGAAAATATGTGAATTTATCAATATTTCAAGGAAAATGATAGATTTTTGGAAACGCATTCCTTCTAAACTGGATGACAGGAGTGTAGGAAACAGGTTTTAGATGCCAAGGCTGTGAATAATTCAATCAAACATCTGGAAAACCCCAATTCCCACATCTGCAGCTTCGCCTCTCCCCATCAGCACAGGAGACCCAGTACCGCCTGTGTCCACCAGAGGGCAGTAGTGATCCGTTTAAACATGTCAGGGCTTGTTGGGATCCCAAAGGATGAAGAAAACAAGAAGAGAGCAAGTCCAAGAACTAAACTGAGAACCTGATTAAGTGAAAGTAATAAAAACAAACTTTAAATTGAATTATAAAAACCAAAACCTTGTATAGTCTTTGTTTGGCCTTCTGTTATATTTCTTGTCAAGTTTTTCTGCCTACACATCAGGCAAAAAACTCAAATATACGCAAATACTGTACTTAAGTTGAATAAGTTAACCTATTTTATGCTGTTTTATATTTCTACTATGCATGGTTAAAGGTGTGATTTGTAAAATATGGCCAGAATTTGAAGGTAGCTCCAAAAATATAGGGGGTAGCACATCAACAGAGTAGCCGACAATTGCTCCTCTTAGCTAGCTATCCTTGGCTGTAGCTACCTACCGTTAGCTTACCATTAAGCTCATGGCTCAGTTAGCCGTGGAGCCAGCGGCCCTAGAGTTTGCCTGGACTGGTACAGTATGGAGGTGATTTACAGCAGCTAAAAGAGAGAAACTTGAAATCAGAAGGTGTATGTTGTATATTTCTGTTAAGTGAGGCAGACAGAAGAAAGAGTTTTTCATACCTTTGCTCTTTCATTACACTAGCAGCTGGCATTTATCACCCAGATGAAACTACGGGAACTATCAGACTGCCTCTTGTGGTACAAAGTGGTAGGCTATTAGGAGACAGGACAGGCTGAAGCTAGCTGGTTAGCATGCTAACTTCAGTAGACATCTCTGCAACACAGTACATAGACATCTTTGACACAATTTCTACACACCCTGTTGATAATGTTAGTTCTTTTATTCAGCGTTTTAAATTCTGGCCATATCTAACAAATTGCCCCTTTAAAAGGTTAAACCAGAGTAGTTCCCAACCGTCTGATGACCCCTCTGATGTTTTCTTCGACAAAACTGTACATAAAGGGGTTTAAACTAACTCCAGCTTGACCACAAAATCAGTTTTTGATACAGTTTGGCAGCAGTACGCGTACTCAGGTAAAGGATCTTCTGGCACTATTGAAATTATGTTTGATTGAAAAGGTCCAAATATTAAATAAATGATGTCCAAAATATCAGAATCCGTCCAAAATAACCCCTCATGTTTCATTCCTGCATATTTGTAGAATCTAAAACTCCTTCTCAGTTCATTAAAAAACCCAAAAGAAAACCAGGGATCTTGGTTTTTTCTTCAGCATGTGGAGTAAAGTGAACTCGGGCACCAATTAAAAGGGTAGCATTTATTTTAGATGTTGTCTGTAGTTGCAGACAGCAGCTATCCTTTCATGTATACATTTTTAATGCTGGATAATCTGACCAAAACAGAACTTCTATATCTCCCTGCAGTACAGCCACACACTGTATTTACTCTCTTCCAATCACACATAGGGGAGGAATACTAATCAAATTGAATTCATTTTCACATTCCTGGTCCCAGAGTTCATTGCACAGCACATATTGTGGAACGAGATTATCCACTGCAGCTGAAGCTGCAAATACGACATTGGAAATATGCTAAATGGTGATTGCTGCAGAGGAGGAATATCCATCCTCTTCCGCTGTGTATGTGTGAGCCATAAAACAAGTTCAATACACAGAAAAGTCATCCTCTAAGCCAAATAATAAATCATATATCTTGTAGACGTAGTAATGTTTGAGAGGGATTGCCTCTTAAATGGACCCCGCTCTCTGGTGAGATAACTGTGATGTATGGCTGGAGCACATCAGCACATGTGTGAATCTTTTAATCTTTTACCTTTAAACTGCCTGCAAATCTTTACTGTATGTGTATCACTTCTAAATTCAATATGGTATCAATTTAAAGAGCTCGCATCCTTGTACAAAGAAGATCCAGCCTTCCAAAACACATTCAGTAAATCACCCACACAACTGTCTGCTCAGGTCGTTTAGTGGAAATGTGCAGTAACGTTCACTCTGGTTATTATGTTTCCCATTCTCCCAGCCTGTAGCTCGATTCTTTACAAGTCATTATTCCTACTTTGGCAGTGAGTAAAAATCTTTTAATGTGCTGAACCTCAAAAATCATTGGTTTTCAATCATTTTTTTGCACTGTAATTTAGAGTAGAGTCACACACTGAGGCTTCTCTCCATAGTTTATCGCAGGGCCACAGAGGTTTCCGCTGTAATGACTCCTTTTCATTTTTTATCCAGTTGATTAAATACCTTTCTTACACTGCTCCATAACTTGGGCATGATGGATTGTTGCATGTCCGAGTGAGAGGGAAGGCAGAAATGGCCGGCAGGCCCCTGCAGGGCTCTGCTGAACGACTCCTGTTGTGGAAGCTGAGGACACCTGGATACGTCCTCAGGTAAATCACGTCCACTGCTGACACATTCGGCATGAAGATTTTGTCCAGGCAAAATGTATCAACCTGACTCAGCAGAAGCAGGTCATTAATGATGTAAAGAGAAGGAAGGACAAAAAGTTATAAAAATGTGATGTGCTCTTTATTACAAACTTTATTTAGTATTTACAAGCAGCATATAAAGTTCAGTAGCGAACACCAGCCCATTTGCAGGACAAAATGTCAACATTTCCATGAACCACTAATACATTCACATTTATACATGTCATAGGCTATGTAATGTAAACATGACATAGCCTATGACATGTATAAATGTGAATGTATTTATGACCTGACTGTCATGTCAGGAGGTGGAATGGATTGCAGGAAGACTGGCAGGCCAGTGACTGCAGTTCAAGACTGTGTTTCAGCATTTGTCAGCAAGACACCGCTGGATATGTTTAAGGAGTTGTGACATGTTTGTGGCAACCTTAACAGGTATTTTTAGCCAAAAAACTTAGTCAAATTTCACCTCTGATCCATCCCATTCACTTTGCAAGCCTGCCTCTAACCAAACCCTGAACCCAGGTCCGAAAAAGTGTCCGTACAAAGGGGTGCCAGTACGCTCCAAACGGCCCGAAACACGCTCCTAAACATCCCCTAGAGGAAAAATTGAAAAATGTTTCACCTGACACTTCGTCAAATTTCACCTCTGATCCATCCCATTCACTTTGCAGGCCTGCCTTAATTCCCTAAGCCTAAGTCCAAGTATGAGTTTGGAAAAAACAACCGTACAAAGGGGTGCCAGTCAACTCCAAACGGGCCGAAACACGCTCATAAACACTCCCTGGAGGAACAATGTTGGCCCTGACACTTTGTCAAATTTCACCTCTGATCCATCCCATTCACTTTGCAGGCCTGCCTTAATGCCCTAAGCCTAAGTCCAAGTATGAGTTTGGAAAAAACAACCGTACAAAGGGGTGCCAGCTGACTCCAAATGGCCCAAAACACGCTCCTAAACACTCCCTGGAGGAACAATGTTGGCCCTGACACTTTGTCAAATTTCACCTCTGATCCATCCCATTCACTTTGCAGGCCTGCCTTAATGCCCTAAGCCTAAGTCCAAGTATGAGTTTGGAAAAAACAACCGTACAAAGGGGTGCCAGCTGACTCCAAATGGCCCAAAACACGCTCCTAAACACTCCCTGGAGGAACAATGTTGGCCCTGACACTTTGTCAAATTTCACCTCTGATCCATCCCATTCACTTTGCAGGCCTGCCTTAATTCCCTAAGCCTAAGTCCAAGTATGAGTTTGGAAAAAACAACCGTACAAAGGGGTGCCAGCTGACTCCAAATGGCCCAAAACAGGCTCCTAAACACTCCCTGGAGGAACAATGTTGGCCCTGACACTTTGTCAAATTTCACCTCTGATCCATCCCATTCACTTTGCAGGCCTGCCTTAATTCCCTAAGTCCAAATATGAGTTTGGAAAAAACAACCGTACAAAGGGGTGCCAGTCAACTCCAAACGGGCCGAAACACGCTCATAAACACTCCCTGGAGGAACAATGTTGGCCCTGACACTTTGTCAAATTTCACCTCTGATCCATCCCATTCACTTTGCAGGCCTGCCTTAATGCCCTAAGCCTAAGTCCAAGTATGAGTTTGGAAAAAACAACCGTACAAAGGGGTGCCAGCTGACTCCAAATGGCCCGAAACACGCTCCTAAACACTCCCTGGAGGAACAATGTTGGCCCTGACACTTTGTCAAATTTCACCTCTGATCCATCCCATTCACTTTGCAGGCCTGCCTTAATTCCCTAAGTCCAAATATGAGTTTGGAAAAAACAACCGTACAAAGGGGTGCCAGTCAACTCCAAACGGGCCGAAACACGCTCATAAACACTCCCTGGAGGAACAATGTTGGCCCTGACACTTTGTCAAATTTCACCTCTGATCCATCCCATTCACTTTGCAGGCCTGCCTTAATGCCCTAAGCCTAAGTCCAAGTATGAGTTTGGAAAAAACAACCGTACAAAGGGGTGCCAGTCAACTCCAAACGGGCCGAAACACGCTCATAAACACTCCCTGGAGGAACAATGTTGGCCCTGACACTTTGTCAAATTTCACCTCTGATCCATCCCATTCACTTTGCAGGCCTGCCTTAATTCCCTAAGCCTAAGTCCAAGTATGAGTTTGGAAAAAACAACCGTACAAAGGGGTGCCAGTCAACTCCAAACGGGCCGAAACACGCTCATAAACACTCCCTGGAGGAACAATGTTGGCCCTGACACTTTGTCAAATTTCACCTCTGATCCATCCCATTCACTTTGCAGGCCTGCCTTAATGCCCTAAGCCTAAGTCCAAGTATGAGTTTGGAAAAAACAACCGTACAAAGGGGTGCCAGCTGACTCCAAATGGCCCGAAACACGCTCCTAAACACTCCCTGGAGGAACAATGTTGGCCCTGACACTTTGTCAAATTTCACCTCTGATCCATCCCATTCACTTTGCAGGCCTGCCTTAATTCCCTAAGTCCAAATATGAGTTTGGAAAAAACAACCGTACAAAGGGGTGCCAGTCAACTCCAAACGGGCCGAAACACGCTCATAAACACTCCCTGGAGGAACAATGTTGGCCCTGACACTTTGTCAAATTTCACCTCTGATCCATCCCATTCACTTTGCAGGCCTGCCTTAATGCCCTAAGCCTAAGTCCAAGTATGAGTTTGGAAAAAACAACCGTACAAAGGGGTGCCAGTCAACTCCAAACGGGCCGAAACACGCTCATAAACACTCCCTGGAGGAACAATGTTGGCCCTGACACTTTGTCAAATTTCACCTCTGATCCATCCCATTCACTTTGCAGGCCTGCCTTAATTCCCTAAGCCTAAGTCCAAGTATGAGTTTGGAAAAAACAACCGTACAAAGGGGTGCCAGTCAACTCCAAACGGGCCGAAACACGCTCATAAACACTCCCTGGAGGAACAATGTTGGCCCTGACACTTTGTCAAATTTCACCTCTGATCCATCCCATTCACTTTGCAGGCCTGCCTTAATGCCCTAAGCCTAAGTCCAAGTATGAGTTTGGAAAAAACAACCGTACAAAGGGGTGCCAGTCAACTCCAAACGGGCCGAAACACGCTCATAAACACTCCCTGGAGGAACAATGTTGGCCCTGACACTTTGTCAAATTTCACCTCTGATCCATCCCATTCACTTTGCAGGCCTGCCTTAATGCCCTAAGCCTAAGTCCAAGTATGAGTTTGGAAAAAACAACCGTACAAAGGGGTGCCAGTCAACTCCAAACGGGCCGAAACACGCTCATAAACACTCCCTGGAGGAACAATGTTGGCCCTGACACTTTGTCAAATTTCACCTCTGATCCATCCCATTCACTTTGCAGGCCTGCCTTAATTCCCTAAGCCTAAGTCCAAGTATGAGTTTGGAAAAAACAACCGTACAAAGGGGTGCCAGTCAACTCCAAACGGGCCGAAACACGCTCATAAACACTCCCTGGAGGAACAATGTTGGCCCTGACACTTTGTCAAATTTCACCTCTGATCCATCCCATTCACTTTGCAGGCCTGCCTTAATGCCCTAAGCCTAAGTCCAAGTATGAGTTTGGAAAAAACAACCGTACAAAGGGGTGCCAGCTGACTCCAAATGGCCCGAAACACGCTCCTAAACACTCCCTGGAGGAACAATGTTGGCCCTGACACTTTGTCAAATTTCACCTCTGATCCATCCCATTCACTTTGCAGGCCTGCCTTAATGCCCTAAGCCTAAGTCCAAGTATGAGTTTGGAAAAAACAACCGTACAAAGGGGTGCCAGCTGACCCCGAATGGCCCGAAACACGCTCCTAAACACTCCCTGGAGGAACAATGTTGGCCCTGACACTTTGTCAAATTTCACCTCTGATCCATCCCATTCACTTTGCAGGCCTGCCTTAATGCCCTAAGCCTAAGTCCAAGTATGAGTTTGGAAAAAACAACCGTACAAAGGGGTGCCAGTCAACTCCAAACGGGCCGAAACACGCTCATAAACACTCCCTGGAGGAACAATGTTGGCCCTGACACTTTGTCAAATTTCACCTCTGATCCATCCCATTCACTTTGCAGGCCTGCCTTAATGCCCTAAGCCTAAGTCCAAGTATGAGTTTGGAAAAAACAACCGTACAAAGGGGTGCCAGCTGACTCCAAATGGCCCGAAACACGCTCCTAAACACTCCCTGGAGGAACAATGTTGGCCCTGACACTTTGTCAAATTTCACCTCTGATCCATCCCATTCACTTTGCAGGCCTGCCTTAATTCCCTAAGCCTAAGTCCAAGTATGAGTTTGGAAAAAACAACCGTACAAAGGGGTGCCAGTCAACTCCAAACGGGCCGAAACACGCTCATAAACACTCCCTGGAGGAACAATGTTGGCCCTGACACTTTGTCAAATTTCACCTCTGATCCATCCCATTCACTTTGCAGGCCTGCCTTAATGCCCTAAGCCTAAGTCCAAGTATGAGTTTGGAAAAAACAACCGTACAAAGGGGTGCCAGTCAACTCCAAACGGGCCGAAACACGCTCATAAACACTCCCTGGAGGAACAATGTTGGCCCTGACACTTTGTCAAATTTCACCTCTGATCCATCCCATTCACTTTGCAGGCCTGCCTTAATTCCCTAAGCCTAAGTCCAAGTATGAGTTTGGAAAAAACAACCGTACAAAGGGGTGCCAGTCAACTCCAAACGGGCCGAAACACGCTCATAAACACTCCCTGGAGGAACAATGTTGGCCCTGACACTTTGTCAAATTTCACCTCTGATCCATCCCATTCACTTTGCAGGCCTGCCTTAATTCCCTAAGCCTAAGTCCAAGTATGAGTTTGGAAAAAACAACCGTACAAAGGGGTGCCAGTCAACTCCAAACGGGCCGAAACACGCTCATAAACACTCCCTGGAGGAACAATGTTGGCCCTGACACTTTGTCAAATTTCACCTCTGATCCATCCCATTCACTTTGCAGGCCTGCCTTAATGCCCTAAGCCTAAGTCCAAGTATGAGTTTGGAAAAAACAACCGTACAAAGGGGTGCCAGTCAACTCCAAACGGGCCGAAACACGCTCATAAACACTCCCTGGAGGAACAATGTTGGCCCTGACACTTTGTCAAATTTCACCTCTGATCCATCCCATTCACTTTGCAGGCCTGCCTTAATGCCCTAAGCCTAAGTCCAAGTATGAGTTTGGAAAAAACAACCGTACAAAGGGGTGCCAGCTGACTCCAAATGGCCCGAAACACGCTCCTAAACACTCCCTGGAGGAACAATGTTGGCCCTGACACTTTGTCAAATTTCACCTCTGATCCATCCCATTCACTTTGCAGGCCTGCCTTAATGCCCTAAGCCTAAGTCCAAGTATGAGTTTGGAAAAAACAACCGTACAAAGGGGTGCCAGCTGACTCCAAATGGCCCGAAACACGCTCCTAAACACTCCCTGGAGGAACAATGTTGGCCCTGACACTTTGTCAAATTTCACCTCTGATCCATCCCATTCACTTTGCAGGCCTGCCTTAATGCCCTAAGCCTAAGTCCAAGTATGAGTTTGGAAAAAACAACCGTACAAAGGGGTGCCAACTGACTCCAAATGGCCCGAAACACGCTCCTAAACACTCCCTGGAGGAACAATGTTGGCCCTGACACTTTGTCAAATTTCACCTCTGATCCATCCCATTCACTTTGCAGGCCTGCCTTAATGCCCTATGCCTAAGTCCAAGTATGAGTTTGGAAAAAACAACCGTACAAAGGGGTGCCAGCTGACTCCAAATGGCCCGAAACACGCTCCTAAACACTCCCTGGAGGAACAATGTTGGCCCTGACACTTTGTCAAATTTCACCTCTGATCCATCCCATTCACTTTGCAGGCCTGCCTTAATTCCCTAAGCCTAAGTCCAAGTATGAGTTTGGAAAAAACAACCGTACAAAGGGGTGCCAGTCAACTCCAAACGGGCCGAAACACGCTCATAAACACTCCCTGGAGGAACAATGTTGGCCCTGACACTTTGTCAAATTTCACCTCTGATCCATCCCATTCACTTTGCAGGCCTGCCTTAATGCCCTAAGCCTAAGTCCAAGTATGAGTTTGGAAAAAACAACCGTACAAAGGGGTGCCAGTCAACTCCAAACGGGCCGAAACACGCTCATAAACACTCCCTGGAGGAACAATGTTGGCCCTGACACTTTGTCAAATTTCACCTCTGATCCATCCCATTCACTTTGCAGGCCTGCCTTAATGCCCTAAGCCTAAGTCCAAGTATGAGTTTGGAAAAAACAACCGTACAAAGGGGTGCCAGTCAACTCCAAACGGGCCGAAACACGCTCATAAACACTCCCTGGAGGAACAATGTTGGCCCTGACACTTTGTCAAATTTCACCTCTGATCCATCCCATTCACTTTGCAGGCCTGCCTTAATTCCCTAAGCCTAAGTCCAAGTATGAGTTTGGAAAAAACAACCGTACAAAGGGGTGCCAGTCAACTCCAAACGGGCCGAAACACGCTCATAAACACTCCCTGGAGGAACAATGTTGGCCCTGACACTTTGTCAAATTTCACCTCTGATCCATCCCATTCACTTTGCAGGCCTGCCTTAATGCCCTAAGCCTAAGTCCAAGTATGAGTTTGGAAAAAACAACCGTACAAAGGGGTGCCAGCTGACTCCAAATGGCCCGAAACACGCTCCTAAACACTCCCTGGAGGAACAATGTTGGCCCTGACACTTTGTCAAATTTCACCTCTGATCCATCCCATTCACTTTGCAGGCCTGCCTTAATGCCCTAAGCCTAAGTCCAAGTATGAGTTTGGAAAAAACAACCGTACAAAGGGGTGCCAACTGACTCCAAATGGCCCGAAACACGCTCCTAAACACTCCCTGGAGGAACAATGTTGGCCCTGACACTTTGTCAAATTTCACCTCTGATCCATCCCATTCACTTTGCAGGCCTGCCTTAATGCCCTATGCCTAAGTCCAAGTATGAGTTTGGAAAAAACAACCGTACAAAGGGGTGCCAGCTGACTCCAAATGGCCCGAAACACGCTCCTAAACACTCCCTGGAGGAACAATGTTGGCCCTGACACTTTGTCAAATTTCACCTCTGATCCATCCCATTCACTTTGCAGGCCTGCCTTAATTCCCTAAGCCTAAGTCCAAGTATGAGTTTGGAAAAAACAACCGTACAAAGGGGTGCCAGTCAACTCCAAACGGGCCGAAACACGCTCATAAACACTCCCTGGAGGAACAATGTTGGCCCTGACACTTTGTCAAATTTCACCTCTGATCCATCCCATTCACTTTGCAGGCCTGCCTTAATGCCCTAAGCCTAAGTCCAAGTATGAGTTTGGAAAAAACAACCGTACAAAGGGGTGCCAGTCAACTCCAAACGGGCCGAAACACGCTCATAAACACTCCCTGGAGGAACAATGTTGGCCCTGACACTTTGTCAAATTTCACCTCTGATCCATCCCATTCACTTTGCAGGCCTGCCTTAATGCCCTAAGCCTAAGTCCAAGTATGAGTTTGGAAAAAACAACCGTACAAAGGGGTGCCAGTCAACTCCAAACGGGCCGAAACACGCTCATAAACACTCCCTGGAGGAACAATGTTGGCCCTGACACTTTGTCAAATTTCACCTCTGATCCATCCCATTCACTTTGCAGGCCTGCCTTAATTCCCTAAGCCTAAGTCCAAGTATGAGTTTGGAAAAAACAACCGTACAAAGGGGTGCCAGTCAACTCCAAACGGGCCGAAACACGCTCATAAACACTCCCTGGAGGAACAATGTTGGCCCTGACACTTTGTCAAATTTCACCTCTGATCCATCCCATTCACTTTGCAGGCCTGCCTTAATGCCCTAAGCCTAAGTCCAAGTATGAGTTTGGAAAAAACAACCGTACAAAGGGGTGCCAGCTGACTCCAAATGGCCCGAAACACGCTCCTAAACACTCCCTGGAGGAACAATGTTGGCCCTGACACTTTGTCAAATTTCACCTCTGATCCATCCCATTCACTTTGCAGGCCTGCCTTAATGCCCTAAGCCTAAGTCCAAGTATGAGTTTGGAAAAAACAACCGTACAAAGGGGTGCCAACTGACTCCAAATGGCCCGAAACACGCTCCTAAACACTCCCTGGAGGAACAATGTTGGCCCTGACACTTTGTCAAATTTCACCTCTGATCCATCCCATTCACTTTGCAGGCCTGCCTTAATGCCCTATGCCTAAGTCCAAGTATGAGTTTGGAAAAAACAACCGTACAAAGGGGTGCCAGCTGACTCCAAATGGCCCGAAACACGCTCCTAAACACTCCCTGGAGGAACAATGTTGGCCCTGACACTTTGTCAAATTTCACCTCTGATCCATCCCATTCACTTTGCAGGCCTGCCTTAATTCCCTAAGCCTAAGTCCAAGTATGAGTTTGGAAAAAACAACCGTACAAAGGGGTGCCAGTCAACTCCAAACGGGCCGAAACACGCTCATAAACACTCCCTGGAGGAACAATGTTGGCCCTGACACTTTGTCAAATTTCACCTCTGATCCATCCCATTCACTTTGCAGGCCTGCCTTAATGCCCTAAGCCTAAGTCCAAGTATGAGTTTGGAAAAAACAACCGTACAAAGGGGTGCCAGTCAACTCCAAACGGGCCGAAACACGCTCATAAACACTCCCTGGAGGAACAATGTTGGCCCTGACACTTTGTCAAATTTCACCTCTGATCCATCCCATTCACTTTGCAGGCCTGCCTTAATGCCCTAAGCCTAAGTCCAAGTATGAGTTTGGAAAAAACAACCGTACAAAGGGGTGCCAGTCAACTCCAAACGGGCCGAAACACGCTCATAAACACTCCCTGGAGGAACAATGTTGGCCCTGACACTTTGTCAAATTTCACCTCTGATCCATCCCATTCACTTTGCAGGCCTGCCTTAATTCCCTAAGCCTAAGTCCAAGTATGAGTTTGGAAAAAACAACCGTACAAAGGGGTGCCAGTCAACTCCAAACGGGCCGAAACACGCTCATAAACACTCCCTGGAGGAACAATGTTGGCCCTGACACTTTGTCAAATTTCACCTCTGATCCATCCCATTCACTTTGCAGGCCTGCCTTAATGCCCTAAGCCTAAGTCCAAGTATGAGTTTGGAAAAAACAACCGTACAAAGGGGTGCCAGTCAACTCCAAACGGGCCGAAACACGCTCATAAACACTCCCTGGAGGAACAATGTTGGCCCTGACACTTTGTCAAATTTCACCTCTGATCCATCCCATTCACTTTGCAGGCCTGCCTTAATGCCCTAAGCCTAAGTCCAAGTATGAGTTTGGAAAAAACAACCGTACAAAGGGGTGCCAGCTGACTCCAAATGGCCCGAAACACGCTCCTAAACACTCCCTGGAGGAACAATGTTGGCCCTGACACTTTGTCAAATTTCACCTCTGATCCATCCCATTCACTTTGCAGGCCTGCCTTAATGCCCTAAGCCTAAGTCCAAGTATGAGTTTGGAAAAAACAACCGTACAAAGGGGTGCCAGCTGACTCCAAATGGCCCGAAACACGCTCCTAAACACTCCCTGGAGGAACAATGTTGGCCCTGACACTTTGTCAAATTTCACCTCTGATCCATCCCATTCACTTTGCAGGCCTGCCTTAATGCCCTAAGCCTAAGTCCAAGTATGAGTTTGGAAAAAACAACCGTACAAAGGGGTGCCAACTGACTCCAAATGGCCCGAAACACGCTCCTAAACACTCCCTGGAGGAACAATGTTGGCCCTGACACTTTGTCAAATTTCACCTCTGATCCATCCCATTCACTTTGCAGGCCTGCCTTAATGCCCTATGCCTAAGTCCAAGTATGAGTTTGGAAAAAACAACCGTACAAAGGGGTGCCAGCTGACTCCAAATGGCCCGAAACACGCTCCTAAACACTCCCTGGAGGAACAATGTTGGCCCTGACACTTTGTCAAATTTCACCTCTGATCCATCCCATTCACTTTGCAGGCCTGCCTTAATTCCCTAAGCCTAAGTCCAAGTATGAGTTTGGAAAAAACAACCGTACAAAGGGGTGCCAGTCAACTCCAAACGGGCCGAAACACGCTCATAAACACTCCCTGGAGGAACAATGTTGGCCCTGACACTTTGTCAAATTTCACCTCTGATCCATCCCATTCACTTTGCAGGCCTGCCTTAATGCCCTAAGCCTAAGTCCAAGTATGAGTTTGGAAAAAACAACCGTACAAAGGGGTGCCAGTCAACTCCAAACGGGCCGAAACACGCTCATAAACACTCCCTGGAGGAACAATGTTGGCCCTGACACTTTGTCAAATTTCACCTCTGATCCATCCCATTCACTTTGCAGGCCTGCCTTAATGCCCTAAGCCTAAGTCCAAGTATGAGTTTGGAAAAAACAACCGTACAAAGGGGTGCCAGTCAACTCCAAACGGGCCGAAACACGCTCATAAACACTCCCTGGAGGAACAATGTTGGCCCTGACACTTTGTCAAATTTCACCTCTGATCCATCCCATTCACTTTGCAGGCCTGCCTTAATTCCCTAAGCCTAAGTCCAAGTATGAGTTTGGAAAAAACAACCGTACAAAGGGGTGCCAGTCAACTCCAAACGGGCCGAAACACGCTCATAAACACTCCCTGGAGGAACAATGTTGGCCCTGACACTTTGTCAAATTTCACCTCTGATCCATCCCATTCACTTTGCAGGCCTGCCTTAATGCCCTAAGCCTAAGTCCAAGTATGAGTTTGGAAAAAACAACCGTACAAAGGGGTGCCAGCTGACTCCAAATGGCCCGAAACACGCTCCTAAACACTCCCTGGAGGAACAATGTTGGCCCTGACACTTTGTCAAATTTCACCTCTGATCCATCCCATTCACTTTGCAGGCCTGCCTTAATGCCCTAAGCCTAAGTCCAAGTATGAGTTTGGAAAAAACAACCGTACAAAGGGGTGCCAACTGACTCCAAATGGCCCGAAACACGCTCCTAAACACTCCCTGGAGGAACAATGTTGGCCCTGACACTTTGTCAAATTTCACCTCTGATCCATCCCATTCACTTTGCAGGCCTGCCTTAATGCCCTATGCCTAAGTCCAAGTATGAGTTTGGAAAAAACAACCGTACAAAGGGGTGCCAGCTGACTCCAAATGGCCCGAAACACGCTCCTAAACACTCCCTGGAGGAACAATGTTGGCCCTGACACTTTGTCAAATTTCACCTCTGATCCATCCCATTCACTTTGCAGGCCTGCCTTAATTCCCTAAGCCTAAGTCCAAGTATGAGTTTGGAAAAAACAACCGTACAAAGGGGTGCCAGTCAACTCCAAACGGGCCGAAACACGCTCATAAACACTCCCTGGAGGAACAATGTTGGCCCTGACACTTTGTCAAATTTCACCTCTGATCCATCCCATTCACTTTGCAGGCCTGCCTTAATGCCCTAAGCCTAAGTCCAAGTATGAGTTTGGAAAAAACAACCGTACAAAGGGGTGCCAGTCAACTCCAAACGGGCCGAAACACGCTCATAAACACTCCCTGGAGGAACAATGTTGGCCCTGACACTTTGTCAAATTTCACCTCTGATCCATCCCATTCACTTTGCAGGCCTGCCTTAATGCCCTAAGCCTAAGTCCAAGTATGAGTTTGGAAAAAACAACCGTACAAAGGGGTGCCAGTCAACTCCAAACGGGCCGAAACACGCTCATAAACACTCCCTGGAGGAACAATGTTGGCCCTGACACTTTGTCAAATTTCACCTCTGATCCATCCCATTCACTTTGCAGGCCTGCCTTAATTCCCTAAGCCTAAGTCCAAGTATGAGTTTGGAAAAAACAACCGTACAAAGGGGTGCCAGTCAACTCCAAACGGGCCGAAACACGCTCATAAACACTCCCTGGAGGAACAATGTTGGCCCTGACACTTTGTCAAATTTCACCTCTGATCCATCCCATTCACTTTGCAGGCCTGCCTTAATGCCCTAAGCCTAAGTCCAAGTATGAGTTTGGAAAAAACAACCGTACAAAGGGGTGCCAGCTGACTCCAAATGGCCCGAAACACGCTCCTAAACACTCCCTGGAGGAACAATGTTGGCCCTGACACTTTGTCAAATTTCACCTCTGATCCATCCCATTCACTTTGCAGGCCTGCCTTAATGCCCTAAGCCTAAGTCCAAGTATGAGTTTGGAAAAAACAACCGTACAAAGGGGTGCCAACTGACTCCAAATGGCCCGAAACACGCTCCTAAACACTCCCTGGAGGAACAATGTTGGCCCTGACACTTTGTCAAATTTCACCTCTGATCCATCCCATTCACTTTGCAGGCCTGCCTTAATGCCCTATGCCTAAGTCCAAGTATGAGTTTGGAAAAAACAACCGTACAAAGGGGTGCCAGCTGACTCCAAATGGCCCGAAACACGCTCCTAAACACTCCCTGGAGGAACAATGTTGGCCCTGACACTTTGTCAAATTTCACCTCTGATCCATCCCATTCACTTTGCAGGCCTGCCTTAATTCCCTAAGCCTAAGTCCAAGTATGAGTTTGGAAAAAACAACCGTACAAAGGGGTGCCAGTCAACTCCAAACGGGCCGAAACACGCTCATAAACACTCCCTGGAGGAACAATGTTGGCCCTGACACTTTGTCAAATTTCACCTCTGATCCATCCCATTCACTTTGCAGGCCTGCCTTAATGCCCTAAGCCTAAGTCCAAGTATGAGTTTGGAAAAAACAACCGTACAAAGGGGTGCCAGTCAACTCCAAACGGGCCGAAACACGCTCATAAACACTCCCTGGAGGAACAATGTTGGCCCTGACACTTTGTCAAATTTCACCTCTGATCCATCCCATTCACTTTGCAGGCCTGCCTTAATGCCCTAAGCCTAAGTCCAAGTATGAGTTTGGAAAAAACAACCGTACAAAGGGGTGCCAGTCAACTCCAAACGGGCCGAAACACGCTCATAAACACTCCCTGGAGGAACAATGTTGGCCCTGACACTTTGTCAAATTTCACCTCTGATCCATCCCATTCACTTTGCAGGCCTGCCTTAATTCCCTAAGCCTAAGTCCAAGTATGAGTTTGGAAAAAACAACCGTACAAAGGGGTGCCAGTCAACTCCAAACGGGCCGAAACACGCTCATAAACACTCCCTGGAGGAACAATGTTGGCCCTGACACTTTGTCAAATTTCACCTCTGATCCATCCCATTCACTTTGCAGGCCTGCCTTAATGCCCTAAGCCTAAGTCCAAGTATGAGTTTGGAAAAAACAACCGTACAAAGGGGTGCCAGTCAACTCCAAACGGGCCGAAACACGCTCATAAACACTCCCTGGAGGAACAATGTTGGCCCTGACACTTTGTCAAATTTCACCTCTGATCCATCCCATTCACTTTGCAGGCCTGCCTTAATGCCCTAAGCCTAAGTCCAAGTATGAGTTTGGAAAAAACAACCGTACAAAGGGGTGCCAGTCAACTCCAAACGGGCCGAAACACGCTCCTAAACACTCCCTGGAGGAACAATGTTGGCCCTGACACTTTGTCAAATTTCACCTCTGATCCATCCCATTCACTTTGCAGGCCTGCCTTAATGCCCTAAGCCTAAGTCCAAGTATGAGTTTGGAAAAAACAACCGTACAAAGGGGTGCCAACTGACTCCAAATGGCCCGAAACACGCTCCTAAACACTCCCTGGAGGAACAATGTTGGCCCTGACACTTTGTCAAATTTCACCTCTGATCCATCCCATTCACTTTGCAGGCCTGCCTTAATGCCCTAAGCCTAAGTCCAAGTATGAGTTTGGAAAAAACAACCGTACAAAGGGGTGCCAGCTGACTCCAAATGGCCCGAAACACGCTCCTAAACACTCCCTGGAGGAACAATGTTGGCCCTGACACTTTGTCAAATTTCACCTCTGATCCATCCCATTCACTTTGCAGGCCTGCCTTAATGCCCTAAGCCTAAGTCCAAGTATGAGTTTGGAAAAAACAACCGTACAAAGGGGTGCCAGCTGACTCCAAATGGCCCGAAACACGCTCCTAAACACTCCCTGGAGGAACAATGTTGGCCCTGACACTTTGTCAAATTTCACCTCTGATCCATCCCATTCACTTTGCAGGCCTGCCTTAATTCCCTAAGCCTAAGTCCAAGTATGAGTTTGGAAAAAACAACCGTACAAAGGGGTGCCAGTCAACTCCAAACGGGCCGAAACACGCTCATAAACACTCCCTGGAGGAACAATGTTGGCCCTGACACTTTGTCAAATTTCACCTCTGATCCATCCCATTCACTTTGCAGGCCTGCCTTAATGCCCTAAGCCTAAGTCCAAGTATGAGTTTGGAAAAAACAACCGTACAAAGGGGTGCCAGTCAACTCCAAACGGGCCGAAACACGCTCATAAACACTCCCTGGAGGAACAATGTTGGCCCTGACACTTTGTCAAATTTCACCTCTGATCCATCCCATTCACTTTGCAGGCCTGCCTTAATGCCCTAAGCCTAAGTCCAAGTATGAGTTTGGAAAAAACAACCGTACAAAGGGGTGCCAGTCAACTCCAAACGGGCCGAAACACGCTCATAAACACTCCCTGGAGGAACAATGTTGGCCCTGACACTTTGTCAAATTTCACCTCTGATCCATCCCATTCACTTTGCAGGCCTGCCTTAATTCCCTAAGCCTAAGTCCAAGTATGAGTTTGGAAAAAACAACCGTACAAAGGGGTGCCAGTCAACTCCAAACGGGCCGAAACACGCTCATAAACACTCCCTGGAGGAACAATGTTGGCCCTGACACTTTGTCAAATTTCACCTCTGATCCATCCCATTCACTTTGCAGGCCTGCCTTAATGCCCTAAGCCTAAGTCCAAGTATGAGTTTGGAAAAAACAACCGTACAAAGGGGTGCCAGTCAACTCCAAACGGGCCGAAACACGCTCATAAACACTCCCTGGAGGAACAATGTTGGCCCTGACACTTTGTCAAATTTCACCTCTGATCCATCCCATTCACTTTGCAGGCCTGCCTTAATGCCCTAAGCCTAAGTCCAAGTATGAGTTTGGAAAAAACAACCGTACAAAGGGGTGCCAGTCAACTCCAAACGGGCCGAAACACGCTCCTAAACACTCCCTGGAGGAACAATGTTGGCCCTGACACTTTGTCAAATTTCACCTCTGATCCATCCCATTCACTTTGCAGGCCTGCCTTAATGCCCTAAGCCTAAGTCCAAGTATGAGTTTGGAAAAAACAACCGTACAAAGGGGTGCCAACTGACTCCAAATGGCCCGAAACACGCTCCTAAACACTCCCTGGAGGAACAATGTTGGCCCTGACACTTTGTCAAATTTCACCTCTGATCCATCCCATTCACTTTGCAGGCCTGCCTTAATGCCCTAAGCCTAAGTCCAAGTATGAGTTTGGAAAAAACAACCGTACAAAGGGGTGCCAGCTGACTCCAAATGGCCCGAAACACGCTCCTAAACACTCCCTGGAGGAACAATGTTGGCCCTGACACTTTGTCAAATTTCACCTCTGATCCATCCCATTCACTTTGCAGGCCTGCCTTAATTCCCTAAGCCTAAGTCCAAGTATGAGTTTGGAAAAAACAACCGTACAAAGGGGTGCCAGTCAACTCCAAACGGGCCGAAACACGCTCATAAACACTCCCTGGAGGAACAATGTTGGCCCTGACACTTTGTCAAATTTCACCTCTGATCCATCCCATTCACTTTGCAGGCCTGCCTTAATGCCCTAAGCCTAAGTCCAAGTATGAGTTTGGAAAAAACAACCGTACAAAGGGGTGCCAGTCAACTCCAAACGGGCCGAAACACGCTCCTAAACACTCCCTGGAGGAACAATGTTGGCCCTGACACTTTGTCAAATTTCACCTCTGATCCATCCCATTCACTTTGCAGGCCTGCCTTAATGCCCTAAGCCTAAGTCCAAGTATGAGTTTGGAAAAAACAACCGTACAAAGGGGTGCCAGCTGACTCCAAATGGCCCGAAACACGCTCCTAAACACTCCCTGGAGGAACAATGTTGGCCCTGACACTTTGTCAAATTTCACCTCTGATCCATCCCATTCACTTTGCAGGCCTGCCTTAATGCCCTAAGCCTAAGTCCAAGTATGAGTTTGGAAAAAACAACCGTACAAAGGGGTGCCAGCTGACTCCAAATGGCCCGAAACACGCTCCTAAACACTCCCTGGAGGAACAATGTTGGCCCTGACACTTTGTCAAATTTCACCTCTGATCCATCCCATTCACTTTGCAGGCCTGCCTTAATTCCCTAAGCCTAAGTCCAAGTATGAGTTTGGAAAAAACAACCGTACAAAGGGGTGCCAGCTGACTCCAAATGGCCCGAAACACGCTCCTAAACACTCCCTGGAGGAACAATGTTGGCCCTGACACTTTGTCAAATTTCACCTCTGATCCATCCCATTCACTTTGCAGGCCTGCCTTAATGCCCTAAGCCTAAGTCCAAGTATGAGTTTGGAAAAAACAACCGTACAAAGGGGTGCCAGCTGACTCCAAATGGCCCGAAACACGCTCCTAAACACTCCCTGGAGGAACAATGTTGGCCCTGACACTTTGTCAAATTTCACCTCTGATCCATCCCATTCACTTTGCAGGCCTGCCTTAATTCCCTAAGCCTAAGTCCAAGTATGAGTTTGGAAAAAACAACCGTACAAAGGGGTGCCAGTCAACTCCAAACGGGCCGAAACACGCTCATAAACACTCCCTGGAGGAACAATGTTGGCCCTGACACTTTGTCAAATTTCACCTCTGATCCATCCCATTCACTTTGCAGGCCTGCCTTAATGCCCTAAGCCTAAGTCCAAGTATGAGTTTGGAAAAAACAACCGTACAAAGGGGTGCCAGCTGACTCCAAATGGCCCGAAACACGCTCCTAAACACTCCCTGGAGGAACAATGTTGGCCCTGACACTTTGTCAAATTTCACCTCTGATCCATCCCATTCACTTTGCAGGCCTGCCTTAATTCCCTAAGCCTAAGTCCAAGTATGAGTTTGGAAAAAACAACCGTACAAAGGGGTGCCAGTCAACTCCAAACGGGCCGAAACACGCTCATAAACACTCCCTGGAGGAACAATGTTGGCCCTGACACTTTGTCAAATTTCACCTCTGATCCATCCCATTCACTTTGCAGGCCTGCCTTAATTCCCTAAGCCTAAGTCCAAGTATGAGTTTGGAAAAAACAACCGTACAAAGGGGTGCCAGTCAACTCCAAACGGGCCGAAACACGCTCATAAACACTCCCTGGAGGAACAATGTTGGCCCTGACACTTTGTCAAATTTCACCTCTGATCCATCCCATTCACTTTGCAGGCCTGCCTTAATTCCCTAAGCCTAAGTCCAAGTATGAGTTTGGAAAAAACAACCGTACAAAGGGGTGCCAGTCAACTCCAAACGGGCCGAAACACGCTCATAAACACTCCCTGGAGGAACAATGTTGGCCCTGACACTTTGTCAAATTTCACCTCTGATCCATCCCATTCACTTTGCAGGCCTGCCTTAATGCCCTAAGCCTAAGTCCAAGTATGAGTTTGGAAAAAACAACCGTACAAAGGGGTGCCAGTCAACTCCAAACGGGCCGAAACACGCTCATAAACACTCCCTGGAGGAACAATGTTGGCCCTGACACTTTGTCAAATTTCACCTCTGATCCATCCCATTCACTTTGCAGGCCTGCCTTAATGCCCTAAGCCTAAGTCCAAGTATGAGTTTGGAAAAAACAACCGTACAAAGGGGTGCCAGCTGACTCCAAATGGCCCGAAACACGCTCCTAAACACTCCCTGGAGGAACAATGTTGGCCCTGACACTTTGTCAAATTTCACCTCTGATCCATCCCATTCACTTTGCAGGCCTGCCTTAATGCCCTAAGCCTAAGTCCAAGTATGAGTTTGGAAAAAACAACCGTACAAAGGGGTGCCAGCTGACTCCAAATGGCCCGAAACACGCTCCTAAACACTCCCTGGAGGAACAATGTTGGCCCTGACACTTTGTCAAATTTCACCTCTGATCCATCCCATTCACTTTGCAGGCCTGCCTTAATGCCCTAAGCCTAAGTCCAAGTATGAGTTTGGAAAAAACAACCGTACAAAGGGGTGCCAACTGACTCCAAATGGCCCGAAACACGCTCCTAAACACTCCCTGGAGGAACAATGTTGGCCCTGACACTTTGTCAAATTTCACCTCTGATCCATCCCATTCACTTTGCAGGCCTGCCTTAATGCCCTATGCCTAAGTCCAAGTATGAGTTTGGAAAAAACAACCGTACAAAGGGGTGCCAGCTGACTCCAAATGGCCCGAAACACGCTCCTAAACACTCCCTGGAGGAACAATGTTGGCCCTGACACTTTGTCAAATTTCACCTCTGATCCATCCCATTCACTTTGCAGGCCTGCCTTAATTCCCTAAGCCTAAGTCCAAGTATGAGTTTGGAAAAAACAACCGTACAAAGGGGTGCCAGTCAACTCCAAACGGGCCGAAACACGCTCATAAACACTCCCTGGAGGAACAATGTTGGCCCTGACACTTTGTCAAATTTCACCTCTGATCCATCCCATTCACTTTGCAGGCCTGCCTTAATGCCCTAAGCCTAAGTCCAAGTATGAGTTTGGAAAAAACAACCGTACAAAGGGGTGCCAGTCAACTCCAAACGGGCCGAAACACGCTCATAAACACTCCCTGGAGGAACAATGTTGGCCCTGACACTTTGTCAAATTTCACCTCTGATCCATCCCATTCACTTTGCAGGCCTGCCTTAATGCCCTAAGCCTAAGTCCAAGTATGAGTTTGGAAAAAACAACCGTACAAAGGGGTGCCAGTCAACTCCAAACGGGCCGAAACACGCTCATAAACACTCCCTGGAGGAACAATGTTGGCCCTGACACTTTGTCAAATTTCACCTCTGATCCATCCCATTCACTTTGCAGGCCTGCCTTAATTCCCTAAGCCTAAGTCCAAGTATGAGTTTGGAAAAAACAACCGTACAAAGGGGTGCCAGTCAACTCCAAACGGGCCGAAACACGCTCATAAACACTCCCTGGAGGAACAATGTTGGCCCTGACACTTTGTCAAATTTCACCTCTGATCCATCCCATTCACTTTGCAGGCCTGCCTTAATGCCCTAAGCCTAAGTCCAAGTATGAGTTTGGAAAAAACAACCGTACAAAGGGGTGCCAGTCAACTCCAAACGGGCCGAAACACGCTCATAAACACTCCCTGGAGGAACAATGTTGGCCCTGACACTTTGTCAAATTTCACCTCTGATCCATCCCATTCACTTTGCAGGCCTGCCTTAATGCCCTAAGCCTAAGTCCAAGTATGAGTTTGGAAAAAACAACCGTACAAAGGGGTGCCAGTCAACTCCAAACGGGCCGAAACACGCTCCTAAACACTCCCTGGAGGAACAATGTTGGCCCTGACACTTTGTCAAATTTCACCTCTGATCCATCCCATTCACTTTGCAGGCCTGCCTTAATGCCCTAAGCCTAAGTCCAAGTATGAGTTTGGAAAAAACAACCGTACAAAGGGGTGCCAACTGACTCCAAATGGCCCGAAACACGCTCCTAAACACTCCCTGGAGGAACAATGTTGGCCCTGACACTTTGTCAAATTTCACCTCTGATCCATCCCATTCACTTTGCAGGCCTGCCTTAATGCCCTAAGCCTAAGTCCAAGTATGAGTTTGGAAAAAACAACCGTACAAAGGGGTGCCAGCTGACTCCAAATGGCCCGAAACACGCTCCTAAACACTCCCTGGAGGAACAATGTTGGCCCTGACACTTTGTCAAATTTCACCTCTGATCCATCCCATTCACTTTGCAGGCCTGCCTTAATGCCCTAAGCCTAAGTCCAAGTATGAGTTTGGAAAAAACAACCGTACAAAGGGGTGCCAGCTGACTCCAAATGGCCCGAAACACGCTCCTAAACACTCCCTGGAGGAACAATGTTGGCCCTGACACTTTGTCAAATTTCACCTCTGATCCATCCCATTCACTTTGCAGGCCTGCCTTAATTCCCTAAGCCTAAGTCCAAGTATGAGTTTGGAAAAAACAACCGTACAAAGGGGTGCCAGTCAA
>NC_133233.1:22414717-22419717 GCF_040436345.1 Pagrus major
AATGTTTCATGAGACTGCCTTAAGGCTGGGGCTAGGGTTAGGGTTAGGGTTAGGGTTAGGGCTAGGGTTAGGGTTAGGGTTAGGGTTACGGTCGTCTTTTGACCGAATGACTCGAAATTCGGCACGAATGTGGTCCTCTGCTGGCTGAACGAGGGAGAGCAGTTCCCATTGGATTCCGTTGAAATTTGTATTTTTGGTGAATATTTTAAAGAAAAAAGTGGCCATTTTTCATGAAAACCTCAGCCCATTTTTTCAATAGCTTCCAGGTCTTTGGACCGATTGACTCGAAATCGCTCCCAAATGTGGTCCTATACTGGCTGAACGAGACACAGCAGTTCCCATTGGATTCCGGTGAAATTTGTATTTTTGGTGAATATTTTAGTGAAAAGGTACAATGTTTCATGAGACTGCCTTAAGGCTGGGGCTAGGGTTAGGGTTAGGGTTAGGGTTAGGGTTAGGGTTAGGGCTAGCGTTAGGGTTAGGGTTAGGGTTACGGTCGTCTTTTGACCGAATGACTCGAAATTCGGCACGAATGTGGTCCTCTGCTGGCTGAACGAGGGAGAGCAGTTCCCATTGGATTCCGTTGAAATTTGTATTTTTGGTGAATATTTTAAAGAAAAAAGTGGCCATTTTTCATGAAAACCTCAGCCCATTTTTTCAATAGCTTCCAGGTCTTTGGACCGATTGACTCGAAATCGCTCCCAAATGTGGTCCTATACTGGCTGAACGAGACACAGCAGTTCCCATTGGATTCCGGTGAAATTTGTATTTTTGGTGAATATTTTAGTGAAAAGGTACAATGTTTCATGAGACTGCCTTAAGGCTGGGGCTAGGGTTAGGGTTAGGGTTAGGGTTAGGGTTAGGGCTAGGGTTAGGGTTAGGGTTAGGGTTACGGTCGTCTTTTGACCGAATGACTCGAAATTCGGCACGAATGTGGTCCTCTGCTGGCTGAACGAGGGAGAGCAGTTCCCATTGGATTCCGTTGAAATTTGTATTTTTGGTGAATATTTTAAAGAAAAAAGTGGCCATTTTTCATGAAAACCTCAGCCCATTTTTTCAATAGCTTCCAGGTCTTTGGACCGATTGACTCGAAATCGCTCCCAAATGTGGTCCTATACTGGCTGAACGAGACACAGCAGTTCCCATTGGATTCCGGTGAAATTTGTATTTTTGGTGAATATTTTAGTGAAAAGGTACAATGTTTCATGAGACTGCCTTAAGGCTGGGGCTAGGGTTAGGGTTAGGGTTAGGGTTAGGGCTAGGGTTAGGGTTAGGGTTAGGGTTACGGTCGTCTTTTGACCGAATGACTCGAAATTCGGCACGAATGTGGTCCTCTGCTGGCTGAACGAGGGAGAGCAGTTCCCATTGGATTCCGTTGAAATTTGTATTTTTGGTGAATATTTTAAAGAAAAAAGTGGCCATTTTTCATGAAAACCTCAGACCATTTTTTCAATAGCTTCCAGGTCTTTGGACCGATTGACTCGAAATCGCTCCCAAATGTGGTCCTATACTGGCTGAACGAGACACAGCAGTTCCCATTGGATTCCGGTGAAATTTGTATTTTTGGTGAATATTTTAGTGAAAAGGTACAATGTTTCATGAGACTGCCTTAAGGCTGGGGCTAGGGTTAGGGTTAGGGTTAGGGTTAGGGTTAGGGTTAGGGCTAGGGTTAGGGTTAGGGTTAGGGTTACGGTTAGGGTTAGGGTTACGGTCGTCTTTTGACCGAATGACTCGAAATTCGGCACAAATGTGGTCCTCTGCTGGCTGAACGAGGGAGAGCACTTCCCATTGGATTCCGTTGAAATTTGTATTTTTGGTGAATATTTTAAAGAAAAAAGTGGCCATTTTTCATGAAAACCTCAGCCCATTTTTTCAATAGCTTCCAGGTCTTTGGACCGATTGACTCGAAATCGCTCCCAAATGTGGTCCTATACTGGCTGAACGAGACACAGCAGTTCCCATTGGATTCCGGTGAAATTTGTATTTTTGGTGAATATTTTAGTGAAAAGGTACAATGTTTCATGAGACTGCCTTAAGGCTGGGGCTAGGGTTAGGGTTAGGGTTAGGGTTAGGGCTAGGGTTAGGGTTAGGGTTAGGGTTACGGTCGTCTTTTGACCGAATGACTCGAAATTCGGCACGAATGTGGTCCTCTGCTGGCTGAACGAGGGAGAGCAGTTCCCATTGGATTCCGTTGAAATTTGTATTTTTGGTGAATATTTTAAAGAAAAAAGTGGCCATTTTTCATGAAAACCTCAGCCCATTTTTTCAATAGCTTCCAGGTCTTTGGACCGATTGACTCGAAATCGCTCCCAAATGTGGTCCTATACTGGCTGAACGAGACACAGCAGTTCCCATTGGATTCCGGTGAAATTTGTATTTTTGGTGAATATTTTAGTGAAAAGGTACAATGTTTCATGAGACTGCCTTAAGGCTGGGGCTAGGGTTAGGGTTAGGGTTAGGGTTAGGGCTAGGGTTAGGGTTAGGGTTAGGGTTAGGGTTACGGTCGTCTTTTGACCGAATGACTCGAAATTCGGCACGAATGTGGTCCTCTGCTGGCTGAACGAGGGAGAGCAGTTCCCATTGGATTCCGTTGAAATTTGTATTTTTGGTGAATATTTTAAAGAAAAAAGTGGCCATTTTTCATGAAAACCTCAGCCCATTTTTTCAATAGCTTCCAGGTCTTTGGACCGATTGACTCGAAATCGCTCCCAAATGTGGTCCTATACTGGCTGAACGAGACACAGCAGTTCCCATTGGATTCCGGTGAAATTTCTATTTTTGGTGAATATTTTAGTGAAAAGGTACAATGTTTCATGAGACTGACTTAAGGCTGGGGCTAGGGTTAGGGTTAGGGTTAGGGTTAGGGCTAGGGTTAGGGTTAGGGTTAGGGTTAGGGTTACGGTCGTCTTTTGACCGAATGACTCGAAATTCGGCACGAATGTGGTCCTCTGCTGGCTGAACGAGGGAGAGCAGGTCCCATTGGATTCCGTTGAAATTTGTATTTTTGGTGAATTTTTTAAAGAAAAAAGTGGCCATTTTTCATGAAAACCTCAGCCCATTTTTTCAATAGCTTCCAGGTCTTTGGACCGATTGACTCGAAATCGCTCCCAAATGTGGTCCTACACTGGCTGAACGAGACACAGCTGTTCCCATTGGATTCCGTTGAAATTTGTATTTTTGGTGAATATTTTAAAGAAAAAAGTGGCCATTTTTCATGAAAACCTCAGCCCATTTTTTCAATAGCTTCCAGGTCTTTGGACCGATTTACTCGAAATCGCTCCCAAATGTGGTCCTATACTTGCTGAACGAGACACAGCAGTTCCCATTGGATTCCGGTGAAATTTGTATTTTTGGTGAATATTTTAGTGAAAAGGTACAATGTTTCAAGAGACTGCCTTAAGGCTGGGGCTAGGGTTAGGGTTAGGGTTAGGGTTAGGGCTAGGGCTAGGGTTAGGGTTAGGGTTAGGGTTACGGTCGTCTTTTGACCGAATGACTCGAAATTCGGCACGAATGTGGTCCTCTGCTGGCTGAATGAGGGAGAGCAGTTCCCATTGGATTCCGTTGAAATTTGTATTTTTGGTGAATTTTTTAAAGAAAAAAGTGGCCATTTTTCATGAAAACCTCAGCCCATTTTTTCAATAGCTTCCAGGTCTTTGGACCGATTTACTCGAAATCGCTCCCAAATGTGGTCCTATACTTGCTGAACGAGACACAGCAGTTCCCATTGGATTCCGGTGAAATTTGTATTTTTGGTGAATATTTTAGTGAAAAGGTACAATGTTTCAAGAGACTGCCTTAAGGCTGGGGCTAGGGTTAGGGTTAGGGTTAGGGTTAGGGCTAGGGTTAGGGTTAGGGTTAGGGTGAGGGTTAGGGCTAGGGTTAGGGTTAGGGTTACGGTCGTCTTTTGACCGAATGACTCGAAATTCGGCACGAATGTGGTCCTCTGCTGGCTGAACGAGGGAGAGCACGTCCCATTGGATTCCGTTGAAATTTGTATTTTTGGTGAATATTTTAAAGAAAAAAGTGGCCATTTTTCATGAAAACCTCAGCCCATTTTTTCAATAGCTTCCAGGTCTTTGGACCGATTGACTCGAAATCGCTCCCAAATGTGGTCCTATACTGGCTGAACGAGACACAGCTGTTCCCATTGGATTCCGTTGAAATTTGTATTTTTGGTGAATATTTTAGTGAAAAGGTACAATGTTTCATGAGACTGCCTTAAGGCTGGGGCTAGGGTTAGGGTTAGGGTTAGGGTTAGGGTTAGGGCTAGGGTTAGGGTTAGGGTTAGGGTTACGGTCGTCTTTTGACCGAATGACTCGAAATTCGGCACGAATGTGGTCCTCTGCTGGCTGAACGAGGGAGAGCAGTTCCCATTGGATTCCGTTGAAATTTGTATTTTTGGTGAATTTTTTAAAGAAAAAAGTGGCCATTTTTCATGAAAACCTCAGCCCATTTTTACAATAGCTTCCAGGTCTTTGGACCGATTGACTCGAAATCGCTCCCAAATGTGGTCCTATACAGGCTGAACGAGACACAGCTGTTCCCATTGAGACATGAGACTGCCTTAAGGCTGGGGCTAGGGTTAGGGTTAGGGTTAGGGTTAGGGCTAGGGTTAGGGTTAGGGTTAGGGTTAGGGTTAGGGCTAGGGTTAGGGTTAGGGTTAGGGTTACGGTCGTCTTTTGACCGAATGACTCGAAATTCGGCACGAATGTGGTCCTCTGCTGGCTGAACGAGGGAGAGCAGTTCCCATTGGATTCCGTTGAAATTTGTATTTTTGGTGAATATTTTAAAGAAAAAAGTGGCCATTTTTCATGAAAACCTCAGCCCATTTTTTCAATAGCTTCCAGGTCTTTGGACCGATTGACTCGAAATCGCTCCCAAATGTGGTCCTATACTGGCTGAACGAGACACAGCAGTTCCCATTGGATTCCGGTGAAATTTGTATTTTTGGTGAATATTTTAAAGAAAAAAGTGGCCATTTTTCATGAAAACCTCAGCCC
>NC_133233.1:22452217-22474717 GCF_040436345.1 Pagrus major
CCCATTGGATTCCTGTGAAATTTGTATTTTTGGTGAATATTTTAGTGAAAAGGTACAATGTTTCATGAGACTGCCTTAAGGCTGGGGCTAGGGTTAGGGTTAGGGTTAGGGTTAGGGTTAGGGTTACGGTCGTCTTTTGACCGAATGACTCGAAATTCGGCACGAATGTGGTCCTCTGCTGGCTGAACGAGGGAGAGCAGTTCCCATTGGATTCCGTTGAAATTTGTATTTTTGGTGAATATTTTAAAGAAAAAAGTGGCCATTTTTCATGAAAACCTCAGCCCATTTTTTCAATAGCTTCCAGGTCTTTGGACCGATTGACTCGAAATCGCTCCCAAATGTGGTCCTATACTGGCTGAACGAGACACAGCAGTTCCCATTGGATTCCGGTGAAATTTGTATTTTTGGTGAATATTTTAGTGAAAAGGTACAATGTTTCATGAGACTGCCTTAAGGCTGGGGCTAGGGTTAGGGTTAGGGTTAGGGTTAGGGCTAGGGTTAGGGTTAGGGTTAGGGTTACGGTCGTCTTTTGACCGAATGACTCGAAATTCGGCACGAATGTGGTCCTCTGCTGGCTGAACGAGGGAGAGCAGTTCCCATTGGATTCCGTTGAAATTTGTATTTTTGGTGAATATTTTAAAGAAAAAAGTGGCCATTTTTCATGAAAACCTCAGCCCATTTTTTCAATAGCTTCCAGGTCTTTGGACCGATTGACTCGAAATCGCTCCCAAATGTGGTCCTATACTGGCTGAACGAGACACAGCAGTTCCCATTGGATTCCGGTGAAATTTGTATTTTTGGTGAATATTTTAGTGAAAAGGTACAATGTTTCATGAGACTGCCTTAAGGCTGGGGCTAGGGTTAGGGTTAGGGTTAGGGTTAGGGTTAGGGTTAGGGTTAGGGCTAGGGTTAGGGTTAGGGTTAGGGTTACGGTCGTCTTTTGACCGAATGACTCGAAATTCGGCACGAATGTGGTCCTCTGCTGGCTGAACGAGGGAGAGCAGTTCCCATTGGATTCCGTTGAAATTTGTATTTTTGGTGAATATTTTAGTGAAAAGGTACAATGTTTCATGAGACTGCCTTAAGGCTGGGGCTAGGGTTAGGGTTAGGGTTAGGGTTAGGGTTAGGGCTAGGGTTAGGGTTAGGGTTAGGGTTACGGTCGTCTTTTGACCGAATGACTCGAAATTCGGCACGAATGTGGTCCTCTGCTGGCTGAACGAGGGAGAGCAGTTCCCATTGGATTCCGTTGAAATTTGTATTTTTGGTGAATATTTTAAAGAAAAAAGTGGCCATTTTTCATGAAAACCTCAGCCCATTTTTTCAATAGCTTCCAGGTCTTTGGACCGATTGACTCGAAATCGCTCCCAAATGTGGTCCTATACTGGCTGAACGAGACACAGCAGTTCCCATTGGATTCCGGTGAAATTTGTATTTTTGGTGAATATTTTAGTGAAAAGGTACAATGTTTCATGAGACTGCCTTAAGGCTGGGGCTAGGGTTAGGGTTAGGGTTAGGGTTAGGGTTACGGTCGTCTTTTGACCGAATGACTCGAAATTCGGCACGAATGTGGTCCTCTGCTGGCTGAACGAGGGAGAGCAGTTCCCATTGGATTCCGTTGAAATTTGTATTTTTGGTGAATATTTTAAAGAAAAAAGTGGCCATTTTTCATGAAAACCTCAGCCCATTTTTTCAATAGCTTCCAGGTCTTTGGACCGATTGACTCGAAATCGCTCCCAAATGTGGTCCTATACTGGCTGAACGAGACACAGCTGTTCCCATTGGATTCCGTTGAAATTTGTATTTTTGGTGAATATTTTAAAGAAAAAAGTGGCCATTTTTCATGAAAACCTCAGCCCATTTTTTCAATAGCTTCCAGGTCTTTGGACCGATTGACTCGAAATCGCTCCCAAATGTGGTCCTATACTGGCTGAACGAGACACAGCAGTTCCCATTGGATTCCTGTGAAATTTGTATTTTTGGTGAATATTTTAGTGAAAAGGTACAATGTTTCATGAGACTGCCTTAAGGCTGGGGCTAGGGTTAGGGTTAGGGTTAGGGTTAGGGCTAGGGTTAGGGTAAGGGTTAGGGTTACGGTCGTCTTTTGACCGAATGACTCGAAATTCGGCACGAATGTTGTCCTCTGCTGGCTGAACGAGGGAGAGCAGTTCCCATTGGATTCCGTTGAAATTTGTATTTTTGGTGAATATTTTAAAGAAAAAAGTGGCCATTTTTCATGAAAACCTCAGCCCATTTTTTCAATAGCTTCCAGGTCTTTGGACCGATTGACTCGAAATCGCTCCCAAATGTGGTCCTATACTGGCTGAACGAGACACAGCAGTTCCCATTGGATTCCGGTGAAATTTGTATTTTTGGTGAATATTTTAGTGAAAAGGTACAATGTTTCATGAGACTGCCTTAAGGCTGGGGCTAGGGTTAGGGTTAGGGTTAGGGTTAGGGTTAGGGTTAGGGCTAGGGTTAGGGTTAGGGTTAGGGTTACGGTCGTCTTTTGACCGAATGACTCGAAATTCGGCACGAATGTGGTCCTCTGCTGGCTGAACGAGGGAGAGCAGTTCCCATTGGATTCCGTTGAAATTTGTATTTTTGGTGAATATTTTAGTGAAAAGGTACAATGTTTCATGAGACTGCCTTAAGGCTGGGGCTAGGGTTAGGGTTAGGGTTAGGGTTAGGGTTAGGGTTAGGGTTAGGGCTAGGGTTAGGGTTAGGGTTAGGGTTACGGTCGTCTTTTGACCGAATGACTCGAAATTCGGCACGAATGTGGTCCTCTGCTGGCTGAACGGGGGAGAGCAGTTCCCATTGGATTCCGTTGAAATTTGTATTTTTGGTGAATATTTTAAAGAAAAAAGTGGCCATTTTTCATGAAAACCTCAGCCCATTTTTTCAATAGCTTCCAGGTCTTTGGACCGATTGACTCGAAATCGCTCCCAAATGTGGTCCTATACTGGCTGAACGAGACACAGCAGTTCCCATTGGATTCCGGTGAAATTTGTATTTTTGGTGAATATTTTAGTGAAAAGGTACAATGTTTCATGAGACTGCCTTAAGGCTGGGGCTAGGGTTAGGGTTAGGGTTAGGGTTAGGGTTAGGGTTAGGGTTAGGGTTACGGTCGTCTTTTGACCGAATGACTCGAAATTCGGCACGAATGTGGTCCTCTGCTGGCTGAACGAGGGAGAGCAGTTCCCATTGGATTCCGTTGAAATTTGTATTTTTGGTGAATATTTTAAAGAAAAAAGTGGCCATTTTTCATGAAAACCTCAGCCCATTTTTTCAATAGCTTCCAGGTCTTTGGACCGATTGACTCGAAATCGCTCCCAAATGTGGTCCTATACTGGCTGAACGAGACACAGCAGTTCCCATTGGATTCCGGTGAAATTTGTATTTTTGGTGAATATTTTAGTGAAAAGGTACAATGTTTCATGAGACTGCCTTAAGGCTGGGGCTAGGGTTAGGGTTAGGGTTAGGGTTAGGGCTAGGGTTAGGGTTAGGGTTAGGGTTACGGTCGTCTTTTGACCGAATGACTCGAAATTCGGCACGAATGTGGTCCTCTGCTGGCTGAACGAGGGAGAGCAGTTCCCATTGGATTCCGTTGAAATTTGTATTTTTGGTGAATATTTTAAAGAAAAAGTGGCCATTTTTCATGAAAACCTCAGCCCATTTTTTCAATAGCTTCCAGGTCTTTGGACCGATTGACTCGAAATCGCTCCCAAATGTGGTCCTATACTGGCTGAACGAGACACAGCAGTTCCCATTGGATTCCGGTGAAATTTGTATTTTTGGTGAATATTTTAGTGAAAAGGTACAATGTTTCATGAGACTGCCTTAAGGCTGGGGCTAGGGTTAGGGTTAGGGTTAGGGTTAGGGTTAGGGTTAGGGCTAGGGTTAGGGTTAGGGTTAGGGTTACGGTCGTCTTTTGACCGAATGACTCGAAATTCGGCACGAATGTGGTCCTCTGCTGGCTGAACGAGGGAGAGCAGTTCCCATTGGATTCCGTTGAAATTTGTATTTTTGGTGAATATTTTAGTGAAAAGGTACAATGTTTCATGAGACTGCCTTAAGGCTGGGGCTAGGGTTAGGGTTAGGGTTAGGGTTAGGGTTAGGGTTAGGGCTAGGGTTAGGGTTAGGGTTAGGGTTACGGCACGAATGTGGTCCTCTGCTGGCTGAACGAGGGAGAGCAGTTCCCATTGGATTCCGTTGAAATTTGTATTTTTGGTGAATATTTTAAAGAAAAAAGTGGCCATTTTTCATGAAAACCTCAGCCCATTTTTTCAATAGCTTCCAGGTCTTTGGACCGATTGACTCGAAATCGCTCCCAAATGTGGTCCTATACTGGCTGAACGAGACACAGCAGTTCCCATTGGATTCCGGTGAAATTTGTATTTTTGGTGAATATTTTAGTGAAAAGGTACAATGTTTCATGAGACTGCCTTAAGGCTGGGGCTAGGGTTAGGGTTAGGGTTAGGGTTAGGGTTACGGTCGTCTTTTGACCGAATGACTCGAAATTCGGCACGAATGTGGTCCTCTGCTGGCTGAACGAGGGAGAGCAGTTCCCATTGGATTCCGTTGAAATTTGTATTTTTGGTGAATATTTTAAAGAAAAAAGTGGCCATTTTTCATGAAAACCTCAGCCCATTTTTTCAATAGCTTCCAGGTCTTTGGACCGATTGACTCGAAATCGCTCCCAAATGTGGTCCTATACTGGCTGAACGAGACACAGCAGTTCCCATTGGATTCCGGTGAAATTTGTATTTTTGGTGAATATTTTAGTGAAAAGGTACAATGTTTCATGAGACTGCCTTAAGGCTGGGGCTAGGGTTAGGGTTAGGGTTAGGGTTAGGGTTAGGGTTAGGGTTACGGTCGTCTTTTGACCGAATGACTCGAAATTCGGCACGAATGTGGTCCTCTGCTGGCTGAACGAGGGAGAGCAGTTCCCATTGGATTCCGTTGAAATTTGTATTTTTGGTGAATATTTTAAAGAAAAAGTGGCCATTTTTCATGAAAACCTCAGCCCATTTTTTCAATAGCTTCCAGGTCTTTGGACCGATTGACTCGAAATCGCTCCCAAATGTGGTCCTATACTGGCTGAACGAGACACAGCAGTTCCCATTGGATTCCGGTGAAATTTGTATTTTTGGTGAATATTTTAGTGAAAAGGTACAATGTTTCATGAGACTGCCTTAAGGCTGGGGCTAGGGTTAGGGTTAGGGTTAGGGTTAGGGTTAGGGCTAGGGTTAGGGTTAGGGTTAGGGTTACGGTCGTCTTTTGACCGAATGACTCGAAATTCGGCACGAATGTGGTCCTCTGCTGGCTGAACGAGGGAGAGCAGTTCCCATTGGATTCCGTTGAAATTTGTATTTTTGGTGAATATTTTAGTGAAAAGGTACAATGTTTCATGAGACTGCCTTAAGGCTGGGGCTAGGGTTAGGGTTAGGGTTAGGGTTAGGCTTAGGGTTAGGGTTAGGGCTAGGGTTAGGGTTAGGGTTAGGGTTACGGTCGTCTTTTGACCGAATGACTCGAAATTCGGCACGAATGTGGTCCTCTGCTGGCTGAACGAGGGAGAGCAGTTCCCATTGGATTCCGTTGAAATTTGTATTTTTGGTGAATATTTTAGTGAAAAGGTACAATGTTTCATGAGACTGCCTTAAGGCTGGGGCTAGGGTTAGGGTTAGGGTTAGGGTTAGGGTTAGGGTTAGGGCTAGGGTTAGGGTTAGGGTTAGGGTTACGGTCGTCTTTTGACCGAATGACTCGAAATTCGGCACGAATGTGGTCCTCTGCTGGCTGAACGGGGGAGAGCAGTTCCCATTGGATTCCGTTGAAATTTGTATTTTTGGTGAATATTTTAAAGAAAAAAGTGGCCATTTTTCATGAAAACCTCAGCCCATTTTTTCAATAGCTTCCAGGTCTTTGGACCGATTGACTCGAAATCGCTCCCAAATGTGGTCCTATACTGGCTGAACGAGACACAGCAGTTCCCATTGGATTCCGGTGAAATTTGTATTTTTGGTGAATATTTTAGTGAAAAGGTACAATGTTTCATGAGACTGCCTTAAGGCTGGGGCTAGGGTTAGGGTTAGGGTTAGGGTTAGGGTTAGGGTTAGGGCTAGGGTTAGGGTTAGGGTTAGGGTTACGGTCGTCTTTTGACCGAATGACTCGAAATTCGGCACGAATGTGGTCCTCTGCTGGCTGAACGAGGGAGAGCAGTTCCCATTGGATTCCGTTGAAATTTGTATTTTTGGTGAATATTTTAAAGAAAAAAGTGGCCATTTTTCATGAAAACCTCAGCCCATTTTTTCAATAGCTTCCAGGTCTTTGGACCGATTGACTCGAAATCGCTCCCAAATGTGGTCCTATACTGGCTGAACGAGACACAGCAGTTCCCATTGGATTCCGGTGAAATTTGTATTTTTGGTGAATATTTTAGTGAAAAGGTACAATGTTTCATGAGACTGCCTTAAGGCTGGGGCTAGGGTTAGGGTTAGGGTTAGGGTTAGGGTTAGGGTTAGGGTTACGGTCGTCTTTTGACCGAATGACTCGAAATTCGGCACGAATGTGGTCCTCTGCTGGCTGAACGAGGGAGAGCAGTTCCCATTGGATTCCGTTGAAATTTGTATTTTTGGTGAATATTTTAAAGAAAAAAGTGGCCATTTTTCATGAAAACCTCAGCCCATTTTTTCAATAGCTTCCAGGTCTTTGGACCGATTGACTCGAAATCGCTCCCAAATGTGGTCCTATACTGGCTGAACGAGACACAGCAGTTCCCATTGGATTCCGGTGAAATTTGTATTTTTGGTGAATATTTTAGTGAAAAGGTACAATGTTTCATGAGACTGCCTTAAGGCTGGGGCTAGGGTTAGGGTTAGGGTTAGGGTTAGGGCTAGGGTTAGGTTTAGGGTTAGGGTTAGGGTTACGGTCGTCTTTTGACCGAATGACTCGAAATTCGGCACGAATGTGGTCCTCTGCTGGCTGAACGAGGGAGAGCAGTTCCCATTGGATTCCGTTGAAATTTGTATTTTTGGTGAATATTTTAAAGAAAAAAGTGGCCATTTTTCATGAAAACCTCAGCCCATTTTTTCAATAGCTTCCAGGTCTTTGGACCGATTGACTCGAAATCGCTCCCAAATGTGGTCCTATACTGGCTGAACGAGACACAGCAGTTCCCATTGGATTCCGGTGAAATTTGTATTTTTGGTGAATATTTTAGTGAAAAGGTACAATGTTTCATGAGACTGCCTTAAGGCTGGGGCTAGGGTTAGGGTTAGGGTTAGGGTTAGGGTTAGGGTTAGGGTTACGGTCGTCTTTTGACCGAATGACTCGAAATTCGGCACGAATGTGGTCCTCTGCTGGCTGAACGAGGGAGAGCAGTTCCCATTGGATTCCGTTGAAATTTGTATTTTTGGTGAATATTTTAAAGAAAAAAGTGGCCATTTTTCATGAAAACCTCAGCCCATTTTTTCAATAGCTTCCAGGTCTTTGGACCGATTGACTCGAAATCGCTCCCAAATGTGGTCCTATACTGGCTGAACGAGACACAGCAGTTCCCATTGGATTCCTGTGAAATTTGTATTTTTGGTGAATATTTTAGTGAAAAGGTACAATGTTTCATGAGACTGCCTTAAGGCTGGGGCTAGGGTTAGGGTTAGGGTTAGGGTTAGGGTTAGGGTTACGGTCGTCTTTTGACCGAATGACTCGAAATTCGGCACGAATGTGGTCCTCTGCTGGCTGAACGAGGGAGAGCAGTTCCCATTGGATTCCGTTGAAATTTGTATTTTTGGTGAATATTTTAGTGAAAAGGTACAATGTTTCATGAGACTGCCTTAAGGCTGGGGCTAGGGTTAGGGTTAGGGTTAGGGTTAGGGTTAGGGCTAGGGTTAGGGTTAGGGTTAGGGTTACGGTCGTCTTTTGACCGAATGACTCGAAATTCGGCACGAATGTGGTCCTCTGCTGGCTGAACGAGGGAGAGCAGTTCCCATTGGATTCCGTTGAAATTTGTATTTTTGGTGAATATTTTAAAGAAAAAAGTGGCCATTTTTCATGAAAACCTCAGCCCATTTTTTCAATAGCTTCCAGGTCTTTGGACCGATTGACTCGAAATCGCTCCCAAATGTGGTCCTATACTGGCTGAACGAGACACAGCAGTTCCCATTGGATTCCGGTGAAATTTGTATTTTTGGTGAATATTTTAGTGAAAAGGTACAATGTTTCATGAGACTGCCTTAAGGCTGGGGCTAGGGTTAGGGTTAGGGTTAGGGTTAGGGCTAGGGTTAGGGTTAGGGTTAGGGTTACGGTCGTCTTTTGACCGAATGACTCGAAATTCGGCACGAATGTGGTCCTCTGCTGGCTGAACGAGGGAGAGCAGTTCCCATTGGATTCCGTTGAAATTTGTATTTTTGGTGAATATTTTAGTGAAAAGGTACAATGTTTCATGAGACTGCCTTAAGGCTGGGGCTAGGGTTAGGGTTAGGGTTAGGGTTAGGGTTAGGGTTAGGGCTAGGGTTAGGGTTAGGGTTAGGGTTACGGTCGTCTTTTGACCGAATGACTCGAAATTCGGCACGAATGTGGTCCTCTGCTGGCTGAACGGGGGAGAGCAGTTCCCATTGGATTCCGTTGAAATTTGTATTTTTGGTGAATATTTTAAAGAAAAAAGTGGCCATTTTTCATGAAAACCTCAGCCCATTTTTTCAATAGCTTCCAGGTCTTTGGACCGATTGACTCGAAATCGCTCCCAAATGTGGTCCTATACTGGCTGAACGAGACACAGCAGTTCCCATTGGATTCCGGTGAAATTTGTATTTTTGGTGAATATTTTAGTGAAAAGGTACAATGTTTCATGAGACTGCCTTAAGGCTGGGGCTAGGGTTAGGGTTAGGGTTAGGGTTAGGGTTAGGGTTAGGGTTAGGGTTACGGTCGTCTTTTGACCGAATGACTCGAAATTCGGCACGAATGTGGTCCTCTGCTGGCTGAACGAGGGAGAGCAGTTCCCATTGGATTCCGTTGAAATTTGTATTTTTGGTGAATATTTTAAAGAAAAAAGTGGCCATTTTTCATGAAAACCTCAGCCCATTTTTTCAATAGCTTCCAGGTCTTTGGACCGATTGACTCGAAATCGCTCCCAAATGTGGTCCTATACTGGCTGAACGAGACACAGCAGTTCCCATTGGATTCCGGTGAAATTTGTATTTTTGGTGAATATTTTAGTGAAAAGGTACAATGTTTCATGAGACTGCCTTAAGGCTGGGGCTAGGGTTAGGGTTAGGGTTAGGGTTAGGGCTAGGGTTAGGGTTAGGGTTAGGGTTACGGTCGTCTTTTGACCGAATGACTCGAAATTCGGCACGAATGTGGTCCTCTGCTGGCTGAACGAGGGAGAGCAGTTCCCATTGGATTCCGTTGAAATTTGTATTTTGGTGAATATTTTAAAGAAAAAGTGGCCATTTTTCATGAAAACCTCAGCCCATTTTTTCAATAGCTTCCAGGTCTTTGGACCGATTGACTCGAAATCGCTCCCAAATGTGGTCCTATACTGGCTGAACGAGACACAGCAGTTCCCATTGGATTCCGGTGAAATTTGTATTTTTGGTGAATATTTTAGTGAAAAGGTACAATGTTTCATGAGACTGCCTTAAGGCTGGGGCTAGGGTTAGGGTTAGGGTTAGGGTTAGGGTTAGGGTTAGGGCTAGGGTTAGGGTTAGGGTTAGGGTTACGGTCGTCTTTTGACCGAATGACTCGAAATTCGGCACGAATGTGGTCCTCTGCTGGCTGAACGAGGGAGAGCAGTTCCCATTGGATTCCGTTGAAATTTGTATTTTTGGTGAATATTTTAGTGAAAAGGTACAATGTTTCATGAGACTGCCTTAAGGCTGGGGCTAGGGTTAGGGTTAGGGTTAGGGTTAGGGTTAGGGTTAGGGCTAGGGTTAGGGTTAGGGTTAGGGTTACGGTCGTCTTTTGACCGAATGACTCGAAATTCGGCACGAATGTGGTCCTCTGCTGGCTGAACGAGGGAGAGCAGTTCCCATTGGATTCCGTTGAAATTTGTATTTTTGGTGAATATTTTAAAGAAAAAAGTGGCCATTTTTCATGAAAACCTCAGCCCATTTTTTCAATAGCTTCCAGGTCTTTGGACCGATTGACTCGAAATCGCTCCCAAATGTGGTCCTATACTGGCTGAACGAGACACAGCAGTTCCCATTGGATTCCGGTGAAATTTGTATTTTTGGTGAATATTTTAGTGAAAAGGTACAATGTTTCATGAGACTGCCTTAAGGCTGGGGCTAGGGTTAGGGTTAGGGTTAGGGTTAGGGTTAGGGTTAGGGTTACGGTCGTCTTTTGACCGAATGACTCGAAATTCGGCACGAATGTGGTCCTCTGCTGGCTGAACGAGGGAGAGCAGTTCCATTGGATTCCGTTGAAATTTGTATTTTTGGTGAATATTTTAAAGAAAAAAGTGGCCATTTTTCATGAAAACCTCAGCCCATTTTTTCAATAGCTTCCAGGTCTTTGGACCGATTGACTCGAAATCGCTCCCAAATGTGGTCCTATACTGGCTGAACGAGACACAGCAGTTCCCATTGGATTCCGTTGAAATTTGTATTTTTGGTGAATATTTTAGTGAAAAGGTACAATGTTTCATGAGACTGCCTTAAGGCTGGGGCTAGGGTTAGTAGGGTTAGGGTTAGGGTTAGGGTTAGGGTTAGGGTTACGGTCGTCTTTTGACCGAATGACTCGAAATTCGGCACGAATGTGGTCCTCTGCTGGCTGAACGAGGGAGAGCAGTTCCCATTGGATTCCGTTGAAATTTGTATTTTTGGTGAATATTTTAAAGAAAAAGTGGCCATTTTTCATGAAAACCTCAGCCCATTTTTTCAATAGCTTCCAGGTCTTTGGACCGATTGACTCGAAATCGCTCCCAAATGTGGTCCTATACTGGCTGAACGAGACACAGCAGTTCCCATTGGATTCCGGTGAAATTTGTATTTTTGGTGAATATTTTAGTGAAAAGGTACAATGTTTCATGAGACTGCCTTAAGGCTGGGGCTAGGGTTAGGGTTAGGGTTAGGGTTAGGGTTAGGGCTAGGGTTAGGGTTAGGGTTAGGGTTACGGTCGTCTTTTGACCGAATGACTCGAAATTCGGCACGAATGTGGTCCTCTGCTGGCTGAACGAGGGAGAGCAGTTCCCATTGGATTCCGTTGAAATTTGTATTTTTGGTGAATATTTTAGTGAAAAGGTACAATGTTTCATGAGACTGCCTTAAGGCTGGGGCTAGGGTTAGGGTTAGGGTTAGGGTTAGGGTTAGGGTTAGGGTTAGGGCTAGGGTTAGGGTTAGGGTTAGGGTTACGGTCGTCTTTTGACCGAATGACTCGAAATTCGGCACGAATGTGGTCCTCTGCTGGCTGAACGGGGGAGAGCAGTTCCCATTGGATTCCGTTGAAATTTGTATTTTTGGTGAATATTTTAAAGAAAAAAGTGGCCATTTTTCATGAAAACCTCAGCCCATTTTTTCAATAGCTTCCAGGTCTTTGGACCGATTGACTCGAAATCGCTCCCAAATGTGGTCCTATACTGGCTGAACGAGACACAGCAGTTCCCATTGGATTCCGGTGAAATTTGTATTTTTGGTGAATATTTTAGTGAAAAGGTACAATGTTTCATGAGACTGCCTTAAGGCTGGGGCTAGGGTTAGGGTTAGGGTTAGGGTTAGGGTTAGGGTTACGGTCGTCTTTTGACCGAATGACTCGAAATTCGGCACGAATGTGGTCCTCTGCTGGCTGAACGAGGGAGAGCAGTTCCCATTGGATTCCGTTGAAATTTGTATTTTTGGTGAATATTTTAAAGAAAAAAGTGGCCATTTTTCATGAAAACCTCAGCCCATTTTTTCAATAGCTTCCAGGTCTTTGGACCGATTGACTCCAAATCGCTCCCAAATGTGGTCCTATACTGGCTGAACGAGACACAGCAGTTCCCATTGGATTCCGGTGAAATTTGTATTTTTGGTGAATATTTTAGTGAAAAGGTACAATGTTTCATGAGACTGCCTTAAGGCTGGGGCTAGGGTTAGGGTTAGGGTTAGGGTTAGGGTTAGGGTTAGGGTTACGGTCGTCTTTTGACCGAATGACTCGAAATTCGGCACGAATGTGGTCCTCTGCTGGCTGAACGAGGGAGAGCAGTTCCCATTGGATTCCGTTGAAATTTGTATTTTTGGTGAATATTTTAAAGAAAAAAGTGGCCATTTTTCATGAAAACCTCAGCCCATTTTTTCAATAGCTTCCAGGTCTTTGGACCGATTGACTCGAAATCGCTCCCAAATGTGGTCCTATACTGGCTGAACGAGACACAGCAGTTCCCATTGGATTCCGGTGAAATTTGTATTTTTGGTGAATATTTTAGTGAAAAGGTACAATGTTTCATGAGACTGCCTTAAGGCTGGGGCTAGGGTTAGGGTTAGGGTTAGGGTTAGGGTTAGGGTTACGGTCGTCTTTTGACCGAATGACTCGAAATTCGGCACGAATGTGGTCCTCTGCTGGCTGAACGAGGGAGAGCAGTTCCCATTGGATTCCGTTGAAATTTGTATTTTTGGTGAATATTTTAAAGAAAAAAGTGGCCATTTTTCATGAAAACCTCAGCCCATTTTTTCAATAGCTTCCAGGTCTTTGGACCGATTGACTCCAAATCGCTCCCAAATGTGGTCCTATACTGGCTGAACGAGACACAGCAGTTCCCATTGGATTCCGGTGAAATTTGTATTTTTGGTGAATATTTTAGTGAAAAGGTACAATGTTTCATGAGACTGCCTTAAGGCTGGGGCTAGGGTTAGGGTTAGGGTTAGGGTTAGGGCTAGGGTTAGGGTAAGGGTTAGGGTTACGGTCGTCTTTTGACCGAATGACTCGAAATTCGGCACGAATGTTGTCCTCTGCTGGCTGAACGAGGGAGAGCAGTTCCCATTGGATTCCGTTGAAATTTGTATTTTTGGTGAATATTTTAAAGAAAAAAGTGGCCATTTTTCATGAAAACCTCAGCCCATTTTTTCAATAGCTTCCAGGTCTTTGGACCGATTGACTCGAAATCGCTCCCAAATGTGGTCCTATACTGGCTGAACGAGACACAGCAGTTCCCATTGGATTCCGGTGAAATTTGTATTTTTGGTGAATATTTTAGTGAAAAGGTACAATGTTTCATGAGACTGCCTTAAGGCTGGGGCTAGGGTTAGGGTTAGGGTTAGGGTTAGGGTTAGGGTTACGGTCGTCTTTTGACCGAATGACTCGAAATTCGGCACGAATGTGGTCCTCTGCTGGCTGAACGAGGGAGAGCAGTTCCCATTGGATTCCGTTGAAATTTGTATTTTTGGTGAATATTTTAGTGAAAAGGTACAATGTTTCATGAGACTGCCTTAAGGCTGGGGCTAGGGTTAGGGTTAGGGTTAGGGTTAGGGTTAGGGTTAGGGTTAGGGCTAGGGTTAGGGTTAGGGTTAGGGTTACGGTCGTCTTTTGACCGAATGACTCGAAATTCGGCACGAATGTGGTCCTCTGCTGGCTGAACGAGGGAGAGCAGTTCCCATTGGATTCCGTTGAAATTTGTATTTTTGGTGAATATTTTAGTGAAAAGGTACAATGTTTCATGAGACTGCCTTAAGGCTGGGGCTAGGGTTAGGGTTAGGGTTAGGGTTAGGGTTAGGGTTAGGGCTAGGGTTAGGGTTAGGGTTAGGGTTACGGTCGTCTTTTGACCGAATGACTCGAAATTCGGCACGAATGTGGTCCTCTGCTGGCTGAACGGGGGAGAGCAGTTCCCATTGGATTCCGTTGAAATTTGTATTTTTGGTGAATATTTTAAAGAAAAAAGTGGCCATTTTTCATGAAAACCTCAGCCCATTTTTTCAATAGCTTCCAGGTCTTTGGACCGATTGACTCGAAATCGCTCCCAAATGTGGTCCTATACTGGCTGAACGAGACACAGCAGTTCCCATTGGATTCCGGTGAAATTTGTATTTTTGGTGAATATTTTAGTGAAAAGGTACAATGTTTCATGAGACTGCCTTAAGGCTGGGGCTAGGGTTAGGGTTAGGGTTAGGGTTAGGGTTAGGGTTACGGTCGTCTTTTGACCGAATGACTCGAAATTCGGCACGAATGTGGTCCTCTGCTGGCTGAACGAGGGAGAGCAGTTCCCATTGGATTCCGTTGAAATTTGTATTTTTGGTGAATATTTTAAAGAAAAAAGTGGCCATTTTTCATGAAAACCTCAGCCCATTTTTTCAATAGCTTCCAGGTCTTTGGACCGATTGACTCCAAATCGCTCCCAAATGTGGTCCTATACTGGCTGAACGAGACACAGCAGTTCCCATTGGATTCCGGTGAAATTTGTATTTTTGGTGAATATTTTAGTGAAAAGGTACAATGTTTCATGAGACTGCCTTAAGGCTGGGGCTAGGGTTAGGGTTAGGGTTAGGGTTAGGGTTAGGGTTAGGGTTACGGTCGTCTTTTGACCGAATGACTCGAAATTCGGCACGAATGTGGTCCTCTGCTGGCTGAACGAGGGAGAGCAGTTCCCATTGGATTCCGTTGAAATTTGTATTTTTGGTGAATATTTTAAAGAAAAAAGTGGCCATTTTTCATGAAAACCTCAGCCCATTTTTTCAATAGCTTCCAGGTCTTTGGACCGATTGACTCGAAATCGCTCCCAAATGTGGTCCTATACTGGCTGAACGAGACACAGCAGTTCCCATTGGATTCCGGTGAAATTTGTATTTTTGGTGAATATTTTAGTGAAAAGGTACAATGTTTCATGAGACTGCCTTAAGGCTGGGGCTAGGGTTAGGGTTAGGGTTAGGGTTAGGGTTAGGGTTAGGGTTACGGTCGTCTTTTGACCGAATGACTCGAAATTCGGCACGAATGTGGTCCTCTGCTGGCTGAACGAGGGAGAGCAGTTCCCATTGGATTCCGTTGAAATTTGTATTTTTGGTGAATATTTTAAAGAAAAAAGTGGCCATTTTTCATGAAAACCTCAGCCCATTTTTTCAATAGCTTCCAGGTCTTTGGACCGATTGACTCGAAATCGCTCCCAAATGTGGTCCTATACTGGCTGAACGAGACACAGCAGTTCCCATTGGATTCCGGTGAAATTTGTATTTTTGGTGAATATTTTAGTGAAAAGGTACAATGTTTCATGAGACTGCCTTAAGGCTGGGGCTAGGGTTAGGGTTAGGGTTAGGGTTACGGTCGTCTTTTGACCGAATGACTCGAAATTCGGCACGAATGTGGTCCTCTGCTGGCTGAACGAGGGAGAGCAGTTCCCATTGGATTCCGTTGAAATTTGTATTTTTGGTGAATATTTTAAAGAAAAAAGTGGCCATTTTTCATGAAAACCTCAGCCCATTTTTTCAATAGCTTCCAGGTCTTTGGACCGATTGACTCCAAATCGCTCCCAAATGTGGTCCTATACTGGCTGAACGAGACACAGCAGTTCCCATTGGATTCCGGTGAAATTTGTATTTTTGGTGAATATTTTAGTGAAAAGGTACAATGTTTCATGAGACTGCCTTAAGGCTGGGGCTAGGGTTAGGGTTAGGGTTAGGGTTAGGGCTAGGGTTAGGGTAAGGGTTAGGGTTACGGTCGTCTTTTGACCGAATGACTCGAAATTCGGCACGAATGTTGTCCTCTGCTGGCTGAACGAGGGAGAGCAGTTCCCATTGGATTCCGTTGAAATTTGTATTTTTGGTGAATATTTTAAAGAAAAAAGTGGCCATTTTTCATGAAAACCTCAGCCCATTTTTTCAATAGCTTCCAGGTCTTTGGACCGATTGACTCGAAATCGCTCCCAAATGTGGTCCTATACTGGCTGAACGAGACACAGCAGTTCCCATTGGATTCCGGTGAAATTTGTATTTTTGGTGAATATTTTAGTGAAAAGGTACAATGTTTCATGAGACTGCCTTAAGGCTGGGGCTAGGGTTAGGGTTAGGGTTAGGGTTAGGGTTAGGGTTACGGTCGTCTTTTGACCGAATGACTCGAAATTCGGCACGAATGTGGTCCTCTGCTGGCTGAACGAGGGAGAGCAGTTCCCATTGGATTCCGTTGAAATTTGTATTTTTGGTGAATATTTTAGTGAAAAGGTACAATGTTTCATGAGACTGCCTTAAGGCTGGGGCTAGGGTTAGGGTTAGGGTTAGGGTTAGGGCTAGGGTTAGGGTTAGGGTTAGGGTTAGGGCTAGGGTTAGGGTTAGGGTTACGGTCGTCTTTTGACCGAATGACTCGAAATTCGGCACGAATGTGGTCCTCTGCTGGCTGAACGAGGGAGAGCAGTTCCCATTGGATTCCGTTGAAATTTGTATTTTTGGTGAATATTTTAGTGAAAAGGTACAATGTTTCATGAGACTGCCTTAAGGCTGGGGCTAGGGTTAGGGTTAGGGTTAGGGTTAGGGTTAGGGTTAGGGTTAGGGCTAGGGTTAGGGTTAGGGTTAGGGTTACGGTCGTCTTTTGACCGAATGACTCGAAATTCGGCACGAATGTGGTCCTCTGCTGGCTGAACGAGGGAGAGCAGTTCCCATTGGATTCCGTTGAAATTTGTATTTTTGGTGAATATTTTAAAGAAAAAAGTGGCCATTTTTCATGAAAACCTCAGCCCATTTTTTCAATAGCTTCCAGGTCTTTGGACCGATTGACTCGAAATCGCTCCCAAATGTGGTCCTATACTGGCTGAACGAGACACAGCAGTTCCCATTGGATTCCGGTGAAATTTGTATTTTTGGTGAATATTTTAGTGAAAAGGTACAATGTTTCATGAGACTGCCTTAAGGCTGGGGCTAGGGTTAGGGTTAGGGTTAGGGTTAGGGCTAGGGTTAGGGTTAGGGTTAGGGTTAGGGTTAGGGTTAGGGCTAGGGTTAGGGTTAGGGTTACGGTCGTCTTTTGACCGAATGACTCGAAATTCGGCACGAATGTGGTCCTCTGCTGGCTGAACGAGGGAGAGCAGTTCCCATTGGATTCCGTTGAAATTTGTATTTTTGGTGAATATTTTAAAGAAAAAAGTGGCCATTTTTCATGAAAACCTCAGCCCATTTTTTCAATAGCTTCCAGGTCTTTGGACCGATTGACTCGAAATCGCTCCCAAATGTGGTCCTATACTGGCTGAACGAGACACAGCAGTTCCCATTGGATTCCGGTGAAATTTGTATTTTTGGTGAATATTTTAGTGAAAAGGTACAATGTTTCATGAGACTGCCTTAAGGCTGGGGCTAGGGTTAGGGTTAGGGTTAGGGTTAGGGTTAGGGCTAGGGTTAGGGTTAGGGTTAGGGTTACGGTCGTCTTTTGACCGAATGACTCGAAATTCGGCACGAATGTGGTCCTCTGCTGGCTGAACGGGGGAGAGCAGTTCCCATTGGATTCCGTTGAAATTTGTATTTTTGGTGAATATTTTAAAGAAAAAAGTGGCCATTTTTCATGAAAACCTCAGCCCATTTTTTCAATAGCTTCCAGGTCTTTGGACCGATTGACTCGAAATCGCTCCCAAATGTGGTCCTATACTGGCTGAACGAGACACAGCAGTTCCCATTGGATTCCGGTGAAATTTGTATTTTTGGTGAATATTTTAGTGAAAAGGTACAATGTTTCATGAGACTGCCTTAAGGCTGGGGCTAGGGTTAGGGTTAGGGTTAGGGTTAGGGTTAGGGTTAGGGTTACGGTCGTCTTTTGACCGAATGACTCGAAATTCGGCACGAATGTGGTCCTCTGCTGGCTGAACGAGGGAGAGCAGTTCCCATTGGATTCCGTTGAAATTTGTATTTTTGGTGAATATTTTAAAGAAAAAAGTGGCCATTTTTCATGAAAACCTCAGCCCATTTTTTCAATAGCTTCCAGGTCTTTGGACCGATTGACTCGAAATCGCTCCCAAATGTGGTCCTATACTGGCTGAACGAGACACAGCAGTTCCCATTGGATTCCGGTGAAATTTGTATTTTTGGTGAATATTTTAGTGAAAAGGTACAATGTTTCATGAGACTGCCTTAAGGCTGGGGCTAGGGTTAGGGTTAGGGTTAGGGTTAGGGTTAGGGTTAGGGTTACGGTCGTCTTTTGACCGAATGACTCGAAATTCGGCACGAATGTGGTCCTCTGCTGGCTGAACGAGGGAGAGCAGTTCCCATTGGATTCCGTTGAAATTTGTATTTTTGGTGAATATTTTAGTGAAAAGGTACAATGTTTCATGAGACTGCCTTAAGGCTGGGGCTAGGGTTAGGGTTAGGGTTAGGGTTAGGGCTAGGGTTAGGGTTAGGGTTAGGGTTACGGTCGTCTTTTGACCGAATGACTCGAAATTCGGCACGAATGTGGTCCTCTGCTGGCTGAACGAGGGAGAGCAGTTCCCATTGGATTCCGTTGAAATTTGTATTTTTGGTGAATATTTTAAAGAAAAAAGTGGCCATTTTTCATGAAAACCTCAGCCCATTTTTTCAATAGCTTCCAGGTCTTTGGACCGATTGACTCGAAATCGCTCCCAAATGTGGTCCTATACTGGCTGAACGAGACACAGCAGTTCCCATTGGATTCCGGTGAAATTTGTATTTTTGGTGAATATTTTAGTGAAAAGGTACAATGTTTCATGAGACTGCCTTAAGGCTGGGGCTAGGGTTAGGGTTAGGGTTAGGGTTAGGGTTAGGGTTACGGTCGTCTTTTGACCGAATGACTCGAAATTCGGCACGAATGTGGTCCTCTGCTGGCTGAACGAGGGAGAGCAGTTCCCATTGGATTCCGTTGAAATTTGTATTTTTGGTGAATATTTTAAAGAAAAAAGTGGCCATTTTTCATGAAAACCTCAGCCCATTTTTTCAATAGCTTCCAGGTCTTTGGACCGATTGACTCCAAATCGCTCCCAAATGTGGTCCTATACTGGCTGAACGAGACACAGCAGTTCCCATTGGATTCCGGTGAAATTTGTATTTTTGGTGAATATTTTAGTGAAAAGGTACAATGTTTCATGAGACTGCCTTAAGGCTGGGGCTAGGGTTAGGGTTAGGGTTAGGGTTAGGGTTAGGGTTAGGGTTACGGTCGTCTTTTGACCGAATGACTCGAAATTCGGCACGAATGTGGTCCTCTGCTGGCTGAACGAGGGAGAGCAGTTCCCATTGGATTCCGTTGAAATTTGTATTTTTGGTGAATATTTTAAAGAAAAAAGTGGCCATTTTTCATGAAAACCTCAGCCCATTTTTTCAATAGCTTCCAGGTCTTTGGACCGATTGACTCGAAATCGCTCCCAAATGTGGTCCTATACTGGCTGAACGAGACACAGCAGTTCCCATTGGATTCCGGTGAAATTTGTATTTTTGGTGAATATTTTAGTGAAAAGGTACAATGTTTCATGAGACTGCCTTAAGGCTGGGGCTAGGGTTAGGGTTAGGGTTAGGGTTAGGGTTAGGGTTAGGGTTACGGTCGTCTTTTGACCGAATGACTCGAAATTCGGCACGAATGTGGTCCTCTGCTGGCTGAACGAGGGAGAGCAGTTCCCATTGGATTCCGTTGAAATTTGTATTTTTGGTGAATATTTTAAAGAAAAAAGTGGCCATTTTTCATGAAAACCTCAGCCCATTTTTTCAATAGCTTCCAGGTCTTTGGACCGATTGACTCGAAATCGCTCCCAAATGTGGTCCTATACTGGCTGAACGAGACACAGCAGTTCCCATTGGATTCCGGTGAAATTTGTATTTTTGGTGAATATTTTAGTGAAAAGGTACAATGTTTCATGAGACTGCCTTAAGGCTGGGGCTAGGGTTAGGGTTAGGGTTAGGGTTAGGGCTAGGGTTAGGGTAAGGGTTAGGGTTACGGTCGTCTTTTGACCGAATGACTCGAAATTCGGCACGAATGTTGTCCTCTGCTGGCTGAACGAGGGAGAGCAGTTCCCATTGGATTCCGTTGAAATTTGTATTTTTGGTGAATATTTTAAAGAAAAAAGTGGCCATTTTTCATGAAAACCTCAGCCCATTTTTTCAATAGCTTCCAGGTCTTTGGACCGATTGACTCGAAATCGCTCCCAAATGTGGTCCTATACTGGCTGAACGAGACACAGCAGTTCCCATTGGATTCCGGTGAAATTTGTATTTTTGGTGAATATTTTAGTGAAAAGGTACAATGTTTCATGAGACTGCCTTAAGGCTGGGGCTAGGGTTAGGGTTAGGGTTAGGGTTAGGGTTAGGGTTAGGGTTACGGTCGTCTTTTGACCGAATGACTCGAAATTCGGCACGAATGTGGTCCTCTGCTGGCTGAACGAGGGAGAGCAGTTCCCATTGGATTCCGTTGAAATTTGTATTTTTGGTGAATATTTTAAAGAAAAAAGTGGCCATTTTTCATGAAAACCTCAGCCCATTTTTTCAATAGCTTCCAGGTCTTTGGACCGATTGACTCGAAATCGCTCCCAAATGTGGTCCTATACTGGCTGAACGAGACACAGCAGTTCCCATTGGATTCTGGTGAAATTTGTATTTTTGGTGAATATTTTAGTGAAAAGGTACAATGTTTCATGAGACTGCCTTAAGGCTGGGGCTAGGGTTAGGGTTAGGGTTAGGGTTAGGGCTAGGGTTAGGGTAAGGGTTAGGGTTACGGTCGTCTTTTGACCGAATGACTCGAAATTCGGCACGAATGTTGTCCTCTGCTGGCTGAACGAGGGAGAGCAGTTCCCATTGGATTCCGTTGAAATTTGTATTTTTGGTGAATATTTTAAAGAAAAAAGTGGCCATTTTTCATGAAAACCTCAGCCCATTTTTTCAATAGCTTCCAGGTCTTTGGACCGATTGACTCGAAATCGCTCCCAAATGTGGTCCTATACTGGCTGAACGAGACACAGCAGTTCCCATTGGATTCCGGTGAAATTTGTATTTTTGGTGAATATTTTAGTGAAAAGGTACAATGTTTCATGAGACTGCCTTAAGGCTGGGGCTAGGGTTAGGGTTAGGGTTAGGGTTAGGGCTAGGGCTAGGGTTAGGGTTAGGGTTAGGGTTACGGTCGTCTTTTGACCGAATGACTCGAAATTCGGCACGAATGTGGTCCTCTGCTGGCTGAACGAGGGAGAGCAGTTCCCATTGGATTCCGTTGAAATTTGTATTTTTGGTGAATATTTTAAAGAAAAAAGTGGCCATTTTTCATGAAAACCTCAGCCCATTTTTTCAATAGCTTCCAGGTCTTTGGACCGATTGACTCGAAATCGCTCCCAAATGTGGTCCTATACTGGCTGAACGAGACACAGCAGTTCCCATTGGATTCCGGTGAAATTTGTATTTTTGGTGAATATTTTAGTGAAAAGGTACAATGTTTCATGAGACTGCCTTAAGGCTGGGGCTAGGGTTAGGGTTAGGGTTAGGGTTAGGGTTAGGGCTAGGGTTAGGGTTAGGGTTAGGGTTACGGTCGTCTTTTGACCGAATGACTCGAAATTCGGCACGAATGTGGTCCTCTGCTGGCTGAACGAGGGAGAGCAGTTCCCATTGGATTCCGTTGAAATTTGTATTTTTGGTGAATATTTTAAAGAAAAAAGTGGCCATTTTTCATGAAAACCTCAGCCCATTTTTTCAATAGCTTCCAGGTCTTTGGACCGATTGACTCGAAATCGCTCCCAAATGTGGTCCTATACTGGCTGAACGAGACACAGCAGTTCCCATTGGATTCCGGTGAAATTTGTATTTTTGGTGAATATTTTAGTGAAAAGGTACAATGTTTCATGAGACTGCCTTAAGGCTGGGGCTAGGGTTAGGGTTAGGGTTAGGGTTAGGGCTAGGGTTAGGGTTAGGGTTAGGGTTACGGTCGTCTTTTGACCGAATGACTCGAAATTCGGCACGAATGTGGTCCTCTGCTGGCTGAACGAGGGAGAGCAGTTCCCATTGGATTCCGTTGAAATTTGTATTTTTGGTGAATATTTTAAAGAAAAAAGTGGCCATTTTTCATGAAAACCTCAGCCCATTTTTTCAATAGCTTCCAGGTCTTTGGACCGATTGACTCGAAATCGCTCCCAAATGTGGTCCTATACTGGCTGAACGAGACACAGCAGTTCCCATTGGATTCCGTTGAAATTTGTATTTTTGGTGAATATTTTAGTGAAAAGGTACAATGTTTCATGAGACTGCCTTAAGGCTGGGGCTAGGGTTAGGGTTAGGGTTAGGGTTAGGGTTAGGGCTAGGGTTAGGGTTAGGGTTAGGGTTACGGTCGTCTTTTGACCGAATGACTCGAAATTCGGCACGAATGTGGTCCTCTGCTGGCTGAACGAGGGAGAGCAGTTCCCATTGGATTCCGTTGAAATTTGTATTTTTGGTGAATATTTTAAAGAAAAAAGTGGCCATTTTTCATGAAAACTTCAGCCCATTTTTTCAATAGCTTCCAGGTCTTTGGACCGATTGACTCGAAATCGCTCCCAAATGTGGTCCTATACTGGCTGAACGAGGGAGAGCAGTTCCCATTGGATTCCGTTGAAATTTGTATTTTTGGTGAATATTTTAAAGAAAAAAGTGGCCATTTTTCATGAAAACCTCAGCCCAT
>NC_133233.1:22479717-22494717 GCF_040436345.1 Pagrus major
AAACCTCAGCCCATTTTTTCAATAGCTTCCAGGTCTTTGGACCGATTGACTCGAAATCGCTCCCAAATGTGGTCCTATACTGGCTGAACGAGACACAGCAGTTCCCATTGGATTCCGGTGAAATTTGTATTTTTGGTGAATATTTTAGTGAAAAGGTACAATGTTTCATGAGACTGCCTTAAGGCTGGGGCTAGGGTTAGGGTTAGGGTTAGGGTTAGGGTTAGGGCTAGGGTTAGGGTTAGGGTTAGGGTTACGGTCGTCTTTTGACCGAATGACTCGAAATTCGGCACGAATGTGGTCCTCTGCTGGCTGAACGAGGGAGAGCAGTTCCCATTGGATTCCGTTGAAATTTGTATTTTTGGTGAATATTTTAAAGAAAAAAGTGGCCATTTTTCATGAAAACCTCAGCCCATTTTTTCAATAGCTTCCAGGTCTTTGGACCGATTGACTCGAAATCGCTCCCAAATGTGGTCCTATACTGGCTGAACGAGACACAGCAGTTCCCATTGGATTCCGGTGAAATTTGTATTTTTGGTGAATATTTTAGTGAAAAGGTACAATGTTTCATGAGACTGCCTTAAGGCTGGGGCTAGGGTTAGGGTTAGGGTTAGGGTTAGGGCTAGGGTTAGGGTTAGGGTTAGGGTTACGGTCGTCTTTTGACCGAATGACTCGAAATTCGGCACGAATGTGGTCCTCTGCTGGCTGAACGAGGGAGAGCAGTTCCCATTGGATTCCGTTGAAATTTGTATTTTTGGTGAATATTTTAAAGAAAAAAGTGGCCATTTTTCATGAAAACCTCAGCCCATTTTTTCAATAGCTTCCAGGTCTTTGGACCGATTGACTCGAAATCGCTCCCAAATGTGGTCCTATACTGGCTGAACGAGACACAGCAGTTCCCATTGGATTCCGTTGAAATTTGTATTTTTGGTGAATATTTTAGTGAAAAGGTACAATGTTTCATGAGACTGCCTTAAGGCTGGGGCTAGGGTTAGGGTTAGGGTTAGGGTTAGGGTTAGGGCTAGGGTTAGGGTTAGGGTTAGGGTTACGGTCGTCTTTTGACCGAATGACTCGAAATTCGGCACGAATGTGGTCCTCTGCTGGCTGAACGAGGGAGAGCAGTTCCCATTGGATTCCGTTGAAATTTGTATTTTTGGTGAATATTTTAAAGAAAAAAGTGGCCATTTTTCATGAAAACTTCAGCCCATTTTTTCAATAGCTTCCAGGTCTTTGGACCGATTGACTCGAAATCGCTCCCAAATGTGGTCCTATACTGGCTGAACGAGGGAGAGCAGTTCCCATTGGATTCCGTTGAAATTTGTATTTTTGGTGAATATTTTAAAGAAAAAAGTGGCCATTTTTCATGAAAACCTCAGCCCATTTTTTCAATAGCTTCCAGGTCTTTGGACCGATTGACTCGAAATCGCTCCCAAATGTGGTCCTATACTGGCTGAACGAGGGAGAGCAGTTCCCATTGGATTCCGTTGAAATTTGTATTTTTGGTGAATATTTTAAAGAAAAAAGTGGCCATTTTTCATGAAAACCTCAGCCCATTTTTTCAATAGCTTCCAGGTCTTTGGACCGATTGACTCGAAATCGCTCCCAAATGTGGTCCTATACTGGCTGAACGAGACACAGCAGTTCCCATTGGATTCCGGTGAAATTTGTATTTTTGGTGAATATTTTAGTGAAAAGGTACAATGTTTCATGAGACTGCCTTAAGGCTGGGGCTAGGGTTAGGGTTAGGGTTAGGGTTAGGGTTAGGGTTAGGGCTAGGGTTAGGGTTAGGGTTAGGGTTACGGTCGTCTTTTGACCGAATGACTCGAAATTCGGCACGAATGTGGTCCTCTGCTGGCTGAACGAGGGAGAGCAGTTCCCATTGGATTCCGGTGAAATTTGTATTTTTGGTGAATATTTTAGTGAAAAGGTACAATGTTTCATGAGACTGCCTTAAGGCTGGGGCTAGGGTTAGGGTTAGGGTTAGGGTTAGGGCTAGGGTTAGGGTTAGGGTTAGGGTTACGGTCGTCTTTTGACCGAATGACTCGAAATTCGGCACGAATGTGGTCCTCTGCTGGCTGAACGAGGGAGAGCAGTTCCCATTGGATTCCGTTGAAATTTGTATTTTTGGTGAATATTTTAAAGAAAAAAGTGGCCATTTTTCATGAAAACCTCAGACCATTTTTTCAATAGCTTCCAGGTCTTTGGACCGATTGACTCGAAATCGCTCCCAAATGTGGTCCTATACTGGCTGAACGAGACACAGCAGTTCCCATTGGATTCCGGTGAAATTTGTATTTTTGGTGAATATTTTAGTGAAAAGGTACAATGTTTCATGAGACTGCCTTAAGGCTGGGGCTAGGGTTAGGGTTAGGGTTAGGGTTAGGGTTAGGGTTAGGGTTACGGTTAGGGTTAGGGTTACGGTCGTCTTTTGACCGAATGACTCGAAATTCGGCACAAATGTGGTCCTCTGCTGGCTGAACGAGGGAGAGCAGTTCCCATTGGATTCCGTTGAAATTTGTATTTTTGGTGAATATTTTAAAGAAAAAAGTGGCCATTTTTCATGAAAACCTCAGCCCATTTTTTCAATAGCTTCCAGGTCTTTGGACCGATTGACTCGAAATCGCTCCCAAATGTGGTCCTATACTGGCTGAACGAGACACAGCAGTTCCCATTGGATTCCGGTGAAATTTGTATTTTTGGTGAATATTTTAGTGAAAAGGTACAATGTTTCATGAGACTGCCTTAAGGCTGGGGCTAGGGTTAGGGTTAGGGTTAGGGTTAGGGTTAGGGTTAGGGCTAGGGTTAGGGTTAGGGTTAGGGTTACGGTTAGGGTTAGGGTTACGGTCGTCTTTTGACCGAATGACTCGAAATTTGGCACAAATGTGGTCCTCTGCTGGCTGAACGAGGGAGAGCAGTTCCCATTGGATTCCGTTGAAATTTGTATTTTTGGTGAATATTTTAAAGAAAAAAGTGGCCATTTTTCATGAAAACCTCAGCCCATTTTTTCAATAGCTTCCAGGTCTTTGGACCGATTGACTCGAAATCGCTCCCAAATGTGGTCCTATACTGGCTGAACGAGACACAGCAGTTCCCATTGGATTCCGGTGAAATTTGTATTTTTGGTGAATATTTTAGTGAAAAGGTACAATGTTTCATGAGACTGCCTTAAGGCTGGGGCTAGGGTTAGGGTTAGGGTTAGGGTTAGGGCTAGCGTTAGGGTTAGGGTTAGGGTTACGGTCGTCTTTTGACCGAATGACTCGAAATTCGGCACGAATGTGGTCCTCTGCTGGCTGAATGAGGGAGAGCAGTTCCCATTGGATTCCATTGAAATTTGTATTTTTGGTGAATTTTTTAAAGAAAAAAGTGGCCATTTTTCATGAAAACCTCAGCCCATTTTTTCAATAGCTTCCAGGTCTTTGGACCGATTGACTCGAAATCGCTCCCAAATGTGGTCCTATACTGGCTGAACGAGACACAGCTGTTCCCATTGGATTCCGTTGAAATTTGTATTTTTGGTGAATATTTTAAAGAAAAAAGTGGCCATTTTTCATGAAAACCTCAGCCCATTTTTTCAATAGCTTCCAGGTCTTTGGACCGATTGACTCGAAATCGCTCCCAAATGTGGTCCTATACTGGCTGAACGAGACACAGCAGTTCCCATTGGATTCCGGTGAAATTTGTATTTTTGGTGAATATTTTAGTGAAAAGGTACAATGTTTCATGAGACTGCCTTAAGGCTGGGGCTAGGGTTAGGGTTAGGGTTAGGGTTAGGTTTAGGGCTAGGGTTAGGGTTAGGGTTAGGGTTATGGTCGTCTTTTGACCGAATGACTCGAAATTCGGCACGAATGTGGTCCTCTGCTGGCTGAACGAGGGAGAGCAGTTCCCATTGGATTCCGTTGAAATTTGTATTTTTGGTGAATATTTTAGTGAAAAGGTACAATGTTTCATGAGACTGCCTTAAGGCTGGGGCTAGGGTTAGGGTTAGGGTTAGGGTTAGGTTTAGGGCTAGGGTTAGGGTTAGGGTTAGGGTTACGGTCGTCTTTTGACCGAATGACTCGAAATTCGGCACGAATGTGGTCCTCTGCTGGCTGAACGAGGGAGAGCAGTTCCCATTGGATTCCGTTGAAATTTGTATTTTTGGTGAATATTTTAAAGAAAAAAGTGGCCATTTTTCATGAAAACCTCAGCCCATTTTTTCAATAGCTTCCAGGTCTTTGGACCGATTGACTCGAAATCGCTCCCAAATGTGGTCCTATACTGGCTGAATGAGACACAGCAGTTCCCATTGGATTCCGGTGAAATTTGTATTTTTGGTGAATATTTTAGTGAAAAGGTACAATGTTTCATGAGACTGCCTTAAGGCTGGGGCTAGGGTTAGGGTTAGGGTTAGGGTTAGGGCTAGGGTTAGGGTTAGGGTTAGGGTTAGGGTTAGGGCTAGGGTTAGGGTTAGGGTTACGGTCGTCTTTTGACCGAATGACTCGAAATTCGGCACGAATGTGGTCCTCTGCTGGCTGAACGAGGGAGAGCAGTTCCCATTGGATTCCGTTGAAATTTGTATTTTTGGTGAATATTTTAGTGAAAAGGTACAATGTTTCATGAGACTGCCTTAAGGCTGGGGCTAGGGTTAGGGTTAGGGTTAGGGTTAGGGCTAGGGTTAGGGTTAGGGTTAGGGTTAGGGTTAGGGCTAGGGTTAGGGTTAGGGTTACGGTCGTCTTTTGACCGAATGACTCGAAATTCGGCACGAATGTGGTCCTCTGCTGGCTGAACGAGGGAGAGCAGTTCCCATTGGATTCCGTTGAAATTTGTATTTTTGGTGAATATTTTAGTGAAAAGGTACAATGTTTCATGAGACTGCCTTAAGGCTGGGGCTAGGGTTAGGGTTAGGGTTAGGGTTAGGGTTAGGGTTAGGGTTAGGGCTAGGGTTAGGGTTAGGGTTAGGGTTACGGTCGTCTTTTGACCGAATGACTCGAAATTCGGCACGAATGTGGTCCTCTGCTGGCTGAACGAGGGAGAGCAGTTCCCATTGGATTCCGTTGAAATTTGTATTTTTGGTGAATATTTTAAAGAAAAAAGTGGCCATTTTTCATGAAAACCTCAGCCCATTTTTTCAATAGCTTCCAGGTCTTTGGACCGATTGACTCGAAATCGCTCCCAAATGTGGTCCTATACTGGCTGAACGAGACACAGCTGTTCCCATTGGATTCCGTTGAAATTTGTATTTTTGGTGAATATTTTAAAGAAAAAAGTGGCCATTTTTCATGAAAACCTCAGCCCATTTTTTCAATAGCTTCCAGGTCTTTGGACCGATTGACTCGAAATCGCTCCCAAATGTGGTCCTATACTGGCTGAACGAGACACAGCAGTTCCCATTGGATTCCGGTGAAATTTGTATTTTTGGTGAATATTTTAGTGAAAAGGTACAATGTTTCATGAGACTGCCTTAAGGCTGGGGCTAGGGTTAGGGTTAGGGTTAGGTTTAGGGCTAGGGTTAGGGTTAGGGTTAGGGTTACGGTCGTCTTTTGACCGAATGACTCGAAATTCGGCACGAATGTGGTCCTCTGCTGGCTGAACGAGGGAGAGCAGTTCCCATTGGATTCCGTTGAAATTTGTATTTTTGGTGAATATTTTAAAGAAAAAAGTGGCCATTTTTCATGAAAACCTCAGCCCATTTTTTCAATAGCTTCCAGGTCTTTGGACCGATTGACTCGAAATCGCTCCCAAATGTGGTCCTATACTGGCTGAATGAGACACAGCAGTTCCCATTGGATTCCGGTGAAATTTGTATTTTTGGTGAATATTTTAGTGAAAAGGTACAATGTTTCATGAGACTGCCTTAAGGCTGGGGCTAGGGTTAGGGTTAGGGTTAGGGTTAGGGTTAGGGCTAGGGTTAGGGTTAGGGTTAGGGTTACGGTCGTCTTTTGACCGAATGACTCGAAATTCGGCACGAATGTGGTCCTCTGCTGGCTGAACGAGGGAGAGCAGTTCCCATTGGATTCCGTTGAAATTTGTATTTTTGGTGAATATTTTAGTGAAAAGGTACAATGTTTCATGAGACTGCCTTAAGGCTGGGGCTAGGGTTAGGGTTAGGGTTAGGGTTAGGGCTAGGGTTAGGGTTAGGGTTAGGGTTAGGGTTAGGGCTAGGGTTAGGGTTAGGGTTACGGTCGTCTTTTGACCGAATGACTCGAAATTCGGCACGAATGTGGTCCTCTGCTGGCTGAACGAGGGAGAGCAGTTCCCATTGGATTCCGTTGAAATTTGTATTTTTGGTGAATATTTTAGTGAAAAGGTACAATGTTTCATGAGACTGCCTTAAGGCTGGGGCTAGGGTTAGGGTTAGGGTTAGGGTTAGGGTTAGGGTTAGGGTTACGGTCGTCTTTTGACCGAATGACTCGAAATTCGGCACGAATGTGGTCCTCTGCTGGCTGAACGAGGGAGAGCAGTTCCCATTGGATTCCGTTGAAATTTGTATTTTTGGTGAATATTTTAGTGAAAAGGTACAATGTTTCATGAGACTGCCTTAAGGCTGGGGCTAGGGTTAGGGTTAGGGTTAGGGTTAGGGCTAGGGTTAGGGTTAGGGTTAGGGTTAGGGTTAGGGCTAGGGTTAGGGTTAGGGTTACGGTCGTCTTTTGACCGAATGACTCGAAATTCGGCACGAATGTGGTCCTCTGCTGGCTGAACGAGGGAGAGCAGTTCCCATTGGATTCCGTTGAAATTTGTATTTTTGGTGAATATTTTAGTGAAAAGGTACAATGTTTCATGAGACTGCCTTAAGGCTGGGGCTAGGGTTAGGGTTAGGGTTAGGGTTAGGGTTAGGGCTAGGGTTAGGGTTAGGGTTAGGGTTACGGTCGTCTTTTGACCGAATGACTCGAAATTCGGCACGAATGTGGTCCTCTGCTGGCTGAACGAGGGAGAGCAGTTCCCATTGGATTCCGTTGAAATTTGTATTTTTGGTGAATATTTTAAAGAAAAAAGTGGCCATTTTTCATGAAAACCTCAGCCCATTTTTTCAATAGCTTCCAGGTCTTTGGACCGATTGACTCGAAATCGCTCCCAAATGTGGTCCTATACTGGCTGAACGAGACACAGCAGTTCCCATTGGATTCCGGTGAAATTTGTATTTTTGGTGAATATTTTAGTGAAAAGGTACAATGTTTCATGAGACTGCCTTAAGGCTGGGGCTAGGGTTAGGGTTAGGGTTAGGGTTAGGGCTAGGGTTAGGGTTAGGGTTAGGGTTAGGGTTAGGGCTAGGGTTAGGGTTAGGGTTACGGTCGTCTTTTGACCGAATGACTCGAAATTCGGCACGAATGTGGTCCTCTGCTGGCTGAACGAGGGAGAGCAGTTCCCATTGGATTCCGTTGAAATTTGTATTTTTGGTGAATATTTTAAAGAAAAAAGTGGCCATTTTTCATGAAAACCTCAGCCCATTTTTTCAATAGCTTCCAGGTCTTTGGACCGATTGACTCGAAATCGCTCCCAAATGTGGTCCTATACTGGCTGAACGAGACACAGCAGTTCCCATTGGATTCCGGTGAAATTTGTATTTTTGGTGAATATTTTAGTGAAAAGGTACAATGTTTCATGAGACTGCCTTAAGGCTGGGGCTAGGGTTAGGGTTAGGGTTAGGGTTAGGGTTAGGGTTAGGGCTAGGGTTAGGGTTAGGGTTAGGGTTACGGTCGTCTTTTGACCGAATGACTCGAAATTCGGCACGAATGTGGTCCTCTGCTGGCTGAACGGGGGAGAGCAGTTCCCATTGGATTCCGTTGAAATTTGTATTTTTGGTGAATATTTTAAAGAAAAAAGTGGCCATTTTTCATGAAAACCTCAGCCCATTTTTTCAATAGCTTCCAGGTCTTTGGACCGATTGACTCGAAATCGCTCCCAAATGTGGTCCTATACTGGCTGAACGAGACACAGCAGTTCCCATTGGATTCCGGTGAAATTTGTATTTTTGGTGAATATTTTAGTGAAAAGGTACAATGTTTCATGAGACTGCCTTAAGGCTGGGGCTAGGGTTAGGGTTAGGGTTAGGGTTAGGGTTAGGGCTAGGGTTAGGGTTAGGGTTAGGGTTACGGTCGTCTTTTGACCGAATGACTCGAAATTCGGCACGAATGTGGTCCTCTGCTGGCTGAACGAGGGAGAGCAGTTCCCATTGGATTCCGTTGAAATTTGTATTTTTGGTGAATATTTTAGTGAAAAGGTACAATGTTTCATGAGACTGCCTTAAGGCTGGGGCTAGGGTTAGGGTTAGGGTTAGGGTTAGGGCTAGGGTTAGGGTTAGGGTTAGGGTTAGGGTTAGGGCTAGGGTTAGGGTTAGGGTTACGGTCGTCTTTTGACCGAATGACTCGAAATTCGGCACGAATGTGGTCCTCTGCTGGCTGAACGAGGGAGAGCAGTTCCCATTGGATTCCGTTGAAATTTGTATTTTTGGTGAATATTTTAGTGAAAAGGTACAATGTTTCATGAGACTGCCTTAAGGCTGGGGCTAGGGTTAGGGTTAGGGTTAGGGTTAGGGTTAGGGTTAGGGTTAGGGCTAGGGTTAGGGTTAGGGTTAGGGTTACGGTCGTCTTTTGACCGAATGACTCGAAATTCGGCACGAATGTGGTCCTCTGCTGGCTGAACGAGGGAGAGCAGTTCCCATTGGATTCCGTTGAAATTTGTATTTTTGGTGAATATTTTAAAGAAAAAAGTGGCCATTTTTCATGAAAACCTCAGCCCATTTTTTCAATAGCTTCCAGGTCTTTGGACCGATTGACTCGAAATCGCTCCCAAATGTGGTCCTATACTGGCTGAACGAGACACAGCTGTTCCCATTGGATTCCGTTGAAATTTGTATTTTTGGTGAATATTTTAAAGAAAAAAGTGGCCATTTTTCATGAAAACCTCAGCCCATTTTTTCAATAGCTTCCAGGTCTTTGGACCGATTGACTCGAAATCGCTCCCAAATGTGGTCCTATACTGGCTGAACGAGACACAGCAGTTCCCATTGGATTCCGGTGAAATTTGTATTTTTGGTGAATATTTTAGTGAAAAGGTACAATGTTTCATGAGACTGCCTTAAGGCTGGGGCTAGGGTTAGGGTTAGGGTTAGGTTTAGGGCTAGGGTTAGGGTTAGGGTTAGGGTTACGGTCGTCTTTTGACCGAATGACTCGAAATTCGGCACGAATGTGGTCCTCTGCTGGCTGAACGAGGGAGAGCAGTTCCCATTGGATTCCGTTGAAATTTGTATTTTTGGTGAATATTTTAAAGAAAAAAGTGGCCATTTTTCATGAAAACCTCAGCCCATTTTTTCAATAGCTTCCAGGTCTTTGGACCGATTGACTCGAAATCGCTCCCAAATGTGGTCCTATACTGGCTGAATGAGACACAGCAGTTCCCATTGGATTCCGGTGAAATTTGTATTTTTGGTGAATATTTTAGTGAAAAGGTACAATGTTTCATGAGACTGCCTTAAGGCTGGGGCTAGGGTTAGGGTTAGGGTTAGGGTTAGGGTTAGGGCTAGGGTTAGGGTTAGGGTTAGGGTTACGGTCGTCTTTTGACCGAATGACTCGAAATTCGGCACGAATGTGGTCCTCTGCTGGCTGAACGAGGGAGAGCAGTTCCCATTGGATTCCGTTGAAATTTGTATTTTTGGTGAATATTTTAAAGAAAAAAGTGGCCATTTTTCATGAAAACCTCAGCCCATTTTTTCAATAGCTTCCAGGTCTTTGGACCGATTGACTCGAAATCGCTCCCAAATGTGGTCCTATACTGGCTGAATGAGACACAGCAGTTCCCATTGGATTCCGGTGAAATTTGTATTTTTGGTGAATATTTTAGTGAAAAGGTACAATGTTTCATGAGACTGCCTTAAGGCTGGGGCTAGGGTTAGGGTTAGGGTTAGGGTTAGGGTTACGGTCGTCTTTTGACCGAATGACTCGAAATTCGGCACGAATGTGGTCCTCTGCTGGCTGAACGAGGGAGAGCAGTTCCCATTGGATTCCGTTGAAATTTGTATTTTTGGTGAATATTTTAAAGAAAAAAGTGGCCATTTTTCATGAAAACCTCAGCCCATTTTTTCAATAGCTTCCAGGTCTTTGGACCGATTGACTCGAAATCGCTCCCAAATGTGGTCCTATACTGGCTGAACGAGACACAGCAGTTCCCATTGGATTCCGGTGAAATTTGTATTTTTGGTGAATATTTTAGTGAAAAGGTACAATGTTTCATGAGACTGCCTTAAGGCTGGGGCTAGGGTTAGGGTTAGGGTTAGGGTTAGGGTTAGGGTTAGGGTTACGGTCGTCTTTTGACCGAATGACTCGAAATTCGGCACGAATGTGGTCCTCTGCTGGCTGAACGAGGGAGAGCAGTTCCCATTGGATTCCGTTGAAATTTGTATTTTTGGTGAATATTTTAGTGAAAAGGTACAATGTTTCATGAGACTGCCTTAAGGCTGGGGCTAGGGTTAGGGTTAGGGTTAGGGTTAGGGCTAGGGTTAGGGTTAGGGTTAGGGTTACGGTCGTCTTTTGACCGAATGACTCGAAATTCGGCACGAATGTGGTCCTCTGCTGGCTGAACGAGGGAGAGCAGTTCCCATTGGATTCCGTTGAAATTTGTATTTTTGGTGAATATTTTAAAGAAAAAAGTGGCCATTTTTCATGAAAACCTCAGCCCATTTTTTCAATAGCTTCCAGGTCTTTGGACCGATTGACTCGAAATCGCTCCCAAATGTGGTCCTATACTGGCTGAACGAGACACAGCAGTTCCCATTGGATTCCGGTTAAATTTGTATTTTTGGTGAATATTTTAGTGAAAAGGTACAATGTTTCATGAGACTGCCTTAAGGCTGGGGCTAGGGTTAGGGTTAGGGTTAGGGTTAGGGTTAGGGTTACGGTCGTCTTTTGACCGAATGACTCGAAATTCGGCACGAATGTGGTCCTCTGCTGGCTGAACGAGGGAGAGCAGTTCCCATTGGATTCCGTTGAAATTTGTATTTTTGGTGAATATTTTAAAGAAAAAAGTGGCCATTTTTCATGAAAACCTCAGCCCATTTTTTCAATAGCTTCCAGGTCTTTGGACCGATTGACTCCAAATCGCTCCCAAATGTGGTCCTATACTGGCTGAACGAGACACAGCAGTTCCCATTGGATTCCGGTGAAATTTGTATTTTTGGTGAATATTTTAGTGAAAAGGTACAATGTTTCATGAGACTGCCTTAAGGCTGGGGCTAGGGTTAGGGTTAGGGTTAGGGTTAGGGTTAGGGTTACGGTCGTCTTTTGACCGAATGACTCGAAATTCGGCACGAATGTGGTCCTCTGCTGGCTGAACGAGGGAGAGCAGTTCCCATTGGATTCCATTGAAATTTGTATTTTTGGTGAATATTTTAGTGAAAAGGTACAATGTTTCATGAGACTGCCTTAAGGCTGGGGCTAGGGTTAGGGTTAGGGTTAGGGTTAGGGCTAGGGTTAGGGTTAGGGTTAGGGTTACGGTCGTCTTTTGACCGAATGACTCGAAATTCGGCACGAATGTGGTCCTCTGCTGGCTGAACGAGGGAGAGCAGTTCCCATTGGATTCCGTTGAAATTTGTATTTTTGGTGAATATTTTAAAGAAAAAAGTGGCCATTTTTCATGAAAACCTCAGCCCATTTTTTCAATAGCTTCCAGGTCTTTGGACCGATTGACTCGAAATCGCTCCCAAATGTGGTCCTATACTGGCTGAACGAGACACAGCAGTTCCCATTGGATTCCGGTTAAATTTGTATTTTTGGTGAATATTTTAGTGAAAAGGTACAATGTTTCATGAGACTGCCTTAAGGCTGGGGCTAGGGTTAGGGTTAGGGTTAGGGTTAGGGTTACGGTCGTCTTTTGACCGAATGACTCGAAATTCGGCACGAATGTGGTCCTCTGCTGGCTGAACGAGGGAGAGCAGTTCCCATTGGATTCCGTTGAAATTTGTATTTTTGGTGAATATTTTAAAGAAAAAAGTGGCCATTTTTCATGAAAACCTCAGCCCATTTTTTCAATAGCTTCCAGGTCTTTGGACCGATTGACTCGAAATCGCTCCCAAATGTGGTCCTATACTGGCTGAACGAGACACAGCAGTTCCCATTGGATTCCGGTGAAATTTGTATTTTTGGTGAATATTTTAGTGAAAAGGTACAATGTTTCATGAGACTGCCTTAAGGCTGGGGCTAGGGTTAGGGTTAGGGTTAGGGTTAGGGTTAGGGCTAGGGTTAGGGTTAGGGTTACGGTCGTCTTTTGACCGAATGACTCGAAATTCGGCACGAATGTGGTCCTCTGCTGGCTGAACGAGGGAGAGCAGTTCCCATTGGATTCCGTTGAAATTTGTATTTTTGGTGAATATTTTAAAGAAAAAAGTGGCCATTTTTCATGAAAACCTCAGCCCATTTTTTCAATAGCTTCCAGGTCTTTGGACCGATTGACTCGAAATCGCTCCCAAATGTGGTCCTATACTGGCTGAACGAGACACAGCAGTTCCCATTGGATTCCGGTGAAATTTGTATTTTTGGTGAATATTTTAGTGAAAAGGTACAATGTTTCATGAGACTGCCTTAAGGCTGGGGCTAGGGTTAGGGTTAGGGTTAGGGTTAGGGTTAGGGTTACGGTCGTCTTTTGACCGAATGACTCGAAATTCGGCACGAATGTGGTCCTCTGCTGGCTGAACGAGGGAGAGCAGTTCCCATTGGATTCCGTTGAAATTTGTATTTTTGGTGAATATTTTAAAGAAAAAAGTGGCCATTTTTCATGAAAACCTCAGCCCATTTTTTCAATAGCTTCCAGGTCTTTGGACCGATTGACTCCAAATCGCTCCCAAATGTGGTCCTATACTGGCTGAACGAGACACAGCAGTTCCCATTGGATTCCGGTGAAATTTGTATTTTTGGTGAATATTTTAGTGAAAAGGTACAATGTTTCATGAGACTGCCTTAAGGCTGGGGCTAGGGTTAGGGTTAGGGTTAGGGTTAGGGTTAGGGTTAGGGTTACGGTCGTCTTTTGACCGAATGACTCGAAATTCGGCACGAATGTGGTCCTCTGCTGGCTGAACGAGGGAGAGCAGTTCCCATTGGATTCCGTTGAAATTTGTATTTTTGGTGAATATTTTAAAGAAAAAAGTGGCCATTTTTCATGAAAACCTCAGCCCATTTTTTCAATAGCTTCCAGGTCTTTGGACCGATTGACTCGAAATCGCTCCCAAATGTGGTCCTATACTGGCTGAACGAGACACAGCAGTTCCCATTGGATTCCGGTGAAATTTGTATTTTTGGTGAATATTTTAGTGAAAAGGTACAATGTTTCATGAGACTGCCTTAAGGCTGGGGCTAGGGTTAGGGTTAGGGTTAGGGTTAGGGCTAGGGTTAGGGTAAGGGTTAGGGTTACGGTCGTCTTTTGACCGAATGACTCGAAATTCGGCACGAATGTTGTCCTCTGCTGGCTGAACGAGGGAGAGCAGTTCCCATTGGATTCCGTTGAAATTTGTATTTTTGGTGAATATTTTAAAGAAAAAAGTGGCCATTTTTCATGAAAACCTCAGCCCATTTTTTCAATAGCTTCCAGGTCTTTGGACCGATTGACTCGAAATCGCTCCCAAATGTGGTCCTATACTGGCTGAACGAGACACAGCAGTTCCCATTGGATTCCGGTGAAATTTGTATTTTTGGTGAATATTTTAGTGAAAAGGTACAATGTTTCATGAGACTGCCTTAAGGCTGGGGCTAGGGTTAGGGTTAGGGTTAGGGTTAGGGCTAGGGTTAGGGTTAGGGTTAGGGTTACGGTCGTCTTTTGACCGAATGACTCGAAATTCGGCACGAATGTGGTCCTCTGCTGGCTGAACGAGGGAGAGCAGTTCCCATTGGATTCCGTTGAAATTTGTATTTTTGGTGAATATTTTAAAGAAAAAAGTGGCCATTTTTCATGAAAACCTCAGCCCATTTTTTCAATAGCTTCCAGGTCTTTGGACCGATTGACTCGAAATCGCTCCCAAATGTGGTCCTATACTGGCTGAACGAGACACAGCAGTTCCCATTGGATTCCGGTGAAATTTGTATTTTTGGTGAATATTTTAGTGAAAAGGTACAATGTTTCATGAGACTGCCTTAAGGCTGGGGCTAGGGTTAGGGTTAGGGTTAGGGTTAGGGTTAGGGCTAGGGTTAGGGTTAGGGTTAGGGTTACGGTCGTCTTTTGACCGAATGACTCGAAATTCGGCACGAATGTGGTCCTCTGCTGGCTGAACGAGGGAGAGCAGTTCCCATTGGATTCCGTTGAAATTTGTATTTTTGGTGAATATTTTAAAGAAAAAAGTGGCCATTTTTCATGAAAACCTCAGCCCATTTTTTCAATAGCTTCCAGGTCTTTGGACCGATTGACTCGAAATCGCTCCCAAATGTGGTCCTATACTGGCTGAACGAGACACAGCAGTTCCCATTGGATTCCGGTGAAATTTGTATTTTTGGTGAATATTTTAGTGAAAAGGTACAATGTTTCATGAGACTGCCTTAAGGCTGGGGCTAGGGTTAGGGTTAGGGTTAGGGTTAGGGCTAGGGTTAGGGTAAGGGTTAGGGTTACGGTCGTCTTTTGACCGAATGACTCGAAATTCGGCACGAATGTTGTCCTCTGCTGGCTGAACGAGGGAGAGCAGTTCCCATTGGATTCCGTTGAAATTTGTATTTTTGGTGAATATTTTAAAGAAAAAAGTGGCCATTTTTCATGAAAACCTCAGCCCATTTTTTCAATAGCTTCCAGGTCTTTGGACCGATTGACTCGAAATCGCTCCCAAATGTGGTCCTATACTGGCTGAACGAGACACAGCAGTTCCCATTGGATTCCGGTGAAATTTGTATTTTTGGTGAATATTTTAGTGAAAAGGTACAATGTTTCATGAGACTGCCTTAAGGCTGGGGCTAGGGTTAGGGTTAGGGTTAGGGTTAGGGCTAGGGTTAGGGTTAGGGTTAGGGTTACGGTCGTCTTTTGACCGAATGACTCGAAATTCGGCACGAATGTGGTCCTCTG
>NC_133233.1:22499717-22507217 GCF_040436345.1 Pagrus major
AAGGTACAATGTTTCATGAGACTGCCTTAAGGCTGGGGCTAGGGTTAGGGTTAGGGTTAGGTTTAGGGCTAGGGTTAGGGTTAGGGTTAGGGTTACGGTCGTCTTTTGACCGAATGACTCGAAATTCGGCACGAATGTGGTCCTCTGCTGGCTGAACGAGGGAGAGCAGTTCCCATTGGATTCCGTTGAAATTTGTATTTTTGGTGAATATTTTAAAGAAAAAAGTGGCCATTTTTCATGAAAACCTCAGCCCATTTTTTCAATAGCTTCCAGGTCTTTGGACCGATTGACTCGAAATCGTTCCCAAATGTGGTCCTATACTGGCTGAATGAGACACAGCAGTTCCCATTGGATTCCGGTGAAATTTGTATTTTTGGTGAATATTTTAGTGAAAAGGTACAATGTTTCATGAGACTGCCTTAAGGCTGGGGCTAGGGTTAGGGTTAGGGTTAGGGTTAGGGCTAGGGTTAGGGTTAGGGTTAGGGTTACGGTCGTCTTTTGACCGAATGACTCGAAATTCGGCACGAATGTGGTCCTCTGCTGGCTGAACGAGGGAGAGCAGTTCCCATTGGATTCCGTTGAAATTTGTATTTTTGGTGAATATTTTAAAGAAAAAAGTGGCCATTTTTCATGAAAACCTCAGCCCATTTTTTCAATAGCTTCCAGGTCTTTGGACCGATTGACTCGAAATCGCTCCCAAATGTGGTCCTATACTGGCTGAACGAGACACAGCAGTTCCCATTGGATTCCGGTGAAATTTGTATTTTTGGTGAATATTTTAGTGAAAAGGTACAATGTTTCATGAGACTGCCTTAAGGCTGGGGCTAGGGTTAGGGTTAGGGTTAGGGTTAGGGTTAGGGCTAGGGTTAGGGTTAGGGTTAGGGTTACGGTCGTCTTTTGACCGAATGACTCGAAATTCGGCACGAATGTGGTCCTCTGCTGGCTGAACGAGGGAGAGCAGTTCCCATTGGATTCCGTTGAAATTTGTATTTTTGGTGAATATTTTAAAGAAAAAAGTGGCCATTTTTCATGAAAACCTCAGCCCATTTTTTCAATAGCTTCCAGGTCTTTGGACCGATTGACTCGAAATCGCTCCCAAATGTGGTCCTATACTGGCTGAACGAGACACAGCAGTTCCCATTGGATTCCGGTGAAATTTGTATTTTTGGTGAATATTTTAGTGAAAAGGTACAATGTTTCATGAGACTGCCTTAAGGCTGGGGCTAGGGTTAGGGTTAGGGTTAGGGTTAGGGCTAGGGTTAGGGTTAGGGTTAGGGTTACGGTCGTCTTTTGACCGAATGACTCGAAATTCGGCACGAATGTGGTCCTCTGCTGGCTGAACGAGGGAGAGCAGTTCCCATTGGATTCCGTTGAAATTTGTATTTTTGGTGAATATTTTAAAGAAAAAAGTGGCCATTTTTCATGAAAACCTCAGCCCATTTTTTCAATAGCTTCCAGGTCTTTGGACCGATTGACTCGAAATCGCTCCCAAATGTGGTCCTATACTGGCTGAACGAGACACAGCAGTTCCCATTGGATTCCGGTGAAATTTCTATTTTTGGTGAATATTTTAGTGAAAAGGTACAATGTTTCATGAGACTGACTTAAGGCTGGGGCTAGGGTTAGGGTTAGGGTTAGGGTTAGGGCTAGGGTTAGGGTTAGGGTTAGGGTTAGGGTTACGGTCGTCTTTTGACCGAATGACTCGAAATTCGGCACGAATGTGGTCCTCTGCTGGCTGAACGAGGGAGAGCAGGTCCCATTGGATTCCGTTGAAATTTGTATTTTTGGTGAATTTTTTAAAGAAAAAAGTGGCCATTTTTCATGAAAACCTCAGCCCATTTTTTCAATAGCTTCCAGGTCTTTGGACCGATTGACTCGAAATCGCTCCCAAATGTGGTCCTACACTGGCTGAACGAGACACAGCTGTTCCCATTGGATTCCGTTGAAATTTGTATTTTTGGTGAATATTTTAAAGAAAAAAGTGGCCATTTTTCATGAAAACCTCAGCCCATTTTTTCAATAGCTTCCAGGTCTTTGGACCGATTTACTCGAAATCGCTCCCAAATGTGGTCCTATACTTGCTGAACGAGACACAGCAGTTCCCATTGGATTCCGGTGAAATTTGTATTTTTGGTGAATATTTTAGTGAAAAGGTACAATGTTTCAAGAGACTGCCTTAAGGCTGGGGCTAGGGTTAGGGTTAGGGTTAGGGTTAGGGCTAGGGTTAGGGTTAGGGTTAGGGTTACGGTCGTCTTTTGACCGAATGACTCGAAATTCGGCACGAATGTGGTCCTCTGCTGGCTGAATGAGGGAGAGCAGTTCCCATTGGATTCCGTTGAAATTTGTATTTTTGGTGAATTTTTTAAAGAAAAAAGTGGCCATTTTTCATGAAAACCTCAGCCCATTTTTTCAATAGCTTCCAGGTCTTTGGACCGATTGACTCGAAATCGCTCCCAAATGTGGTCCTATACTGGCTGAACGAGACACAGAAGTTCCCATTGGATTCCGGTGAAATTTGTATTTTTCGTGAATATTTTAGTGAAAAGGTACAATGTTTCATGAGACTGACTTAAGGCTGGGGCTAGGGTTAGGGTTAGGGTTAGGGTTAGGGTTAGGGTTAGGGCTAGGGTTAGGGTTAGGGTTAGGGTTACGGTCGTCTTTTGACCGAATGACTCGAAATTCGGCACGAATGTGGTCCTCTGCTGGCTGAACGAGGGAGAGCAGTTCCCATTGGATTCCGTTGAAATTTGTATTTTTGGTGAATATTTTAAAGAAAAAAGTGGCCATTTTTCATGAAAACCTCAGCCCATTTTTTCAATAGCTTCCAGGTCTTTGGACCGATTGACTCGAAATCGCTCCCAAATGTGGTCCTATACTGGCTGAACGAGACACAGCAGTTCCCATTGGATTCCGGTGAAATTTGTATTTTTGGTGAATATTTTAGTGAAAAGGTACAATGTTTCATGAGACTGCCTTAAGGCTGGGGCTAGGGTTAGGGTTAGGGTTAGGGTTAGGGCTAGGGTTAGGGTTAGGGTTAGGGTTAGGGTTACGGTCGTCTTTTGACCGAATGACTCGAAATTCGGCACGAATGTGGTCCTCTGCTGGCTGAACGAGGGAGAGCAGTACCCATTGGATTCCGTTGAAATTTGTATTTTTGGTGAATATTTTAAAGAAAAAAGTGGCCATTTTTCATGAAAACCTCAGCCCATTTTTTCAATAGCTTCCAGGTCTTTGGACCGATTGACTCGAAATCGCTCCCAAATGTGGTCCTATACTGGCTGAACGAGACACAGCAGTTCCCATTGGATTCCGGTGAAATTTCTATTTTTGGTGAATATTTTAGTGAAAAGGTACAATGTTTCATGAGACTGACTTAAGGCTGGGGCTAGGGTTAGGGTTAGGGTTAGGGTTAGGGCTAGGGTTAGGGTTAGGGTTAGGGTTAGGGTTACGGTCGTCTTTTGACCGAATGACTCGAAATTCGGCACGAATGTGGTCCTCTGCTGGCTGAACGAGGGAGAGCAGGTCCCATTGGATTCCGTTGAAATTTGTATTTTTGGTGAATTTTTTAAAGAAAAAAGTGGCCATTTTTCATGAAAACCTCAGCCCATTTTTTCAATAGCTTCCAGGTCTTTGGACCGATTGACTCGAAATCGCTCCCAAATGTGGTCCTACACTGGCTGAACGAGACACAGCTGTTCCCATTGGATTCCGTTGAAATTTGTATTTTTGGTGAATATTTTAAAGAAAAAAGTGGCCATTTTTCATGAAAACCTCAGCCCATTTTTTCAATAGCTTCCAGGTCTTTGGACCGATTTACTCGAAATCGCTCCCAAATGTGGTCCTATACTTGCTGAACGAGACACAGCAGTTCCCATTGGATTCCGGTGAAATTTGTATTTTTGGTGAATATTTTAGTGAAAAGGTACAATGTTTCAAGAGACTGCCTTAAGGCTGGGGCTAGGGTTAGGGTTAGGGTTAGGGTTAGGGCTAGGGTTAGGGTTAGGGTTAGGGTTACGGTCGTCTTTTGACCGAATGACTCGAAATTCGGCACGAATGTGGTCCTCTGCTGGCTGAATGAGGGAGAGCAGTTCCCATTGGATTCCGTTGAAATTAGTATTTTTGGTGAATTTTTTAAAGAAAAAAGTGGCCATTTTTCATGAAAACCTCAGCCCATTTTTTCAATAGCTTCCAGGTCTTTGGACCGATTGACTCGAAATCGCTCCCAAATGTGGTCCTATACTGGCTGAACGAGACACAGAAGTTCCCATTGGATTCCGGTGAAATTTGTATTTTTGGTGAATATTTTAGTGAAAAGGTACAATGTTTCATGAGACTGACTTAAGGCTGGGGCTAGGGTTAGGGTTAGGGTTAGGGTTAGGGTTAGGGCTAGGGTTAGGGTTAGGGTTAGGGTTACGGTCGTCTTTTGACCGAATGACTCGAAATTCGGCACGAATGTGGTCCTCTGCTGGCTGAACGAGGGAGAGCAGGCCCCATTGGATTCCGTTGAAATTTGTATTTTTGGTGAATTTTTTAAAGAAAGAAGTGACCATTTTTCATGAAAACCTCAGCCCATTTTTTCAATAGCTTCCAGGTCTTTGGACCGATTGACTCGAAATCGCTCCCAAATGTGGTCCTATACAGGCTGAACGAGACACAGCTGTTGCCATTGGATTCCGTTGAAATTTGTATTTTTGGTGAATATTTTAAAGAAAAAAGTAGCCATTTTTCATGAAAACCTCAGCCCATTTTTTCAATAGCTTCCAGGTCTTTGGACCGATTGACTCGAAATCGCTCCCAAATGTGGTCCTATACTGGCTGAACGAGACACACCAGTTCCCATTGGATTCCGGTGAAATTTGTATTTTTGGTGAATATTTTAGTGAAAAGGTACAATGTTTCATGAGACTGCCTTAAGGCTGGGGCTAGGGTTAGGGTTAGGGTTAGGGTTAGGGTTAGGGTTAGGGCTAGGGTTAGGGTTAGGGTTAGGGTTACGGTCGTCTTTTGACCGAATGACTCGAAATTCGGCACGAATGTGGTCCTCTGCTGGCTGAACGAGGGAGAGCAGTTCCCATTGGATTCCGTTGAAATTTGTATTTTTGGTGAATATTTTAAAGAAAAAAGTGGCCATTTTTCATGAAAACCTCAGCCCATTTTTTCAATAGCTTCCAGGTCTTTGGACCGATTTACTCGAAATCGCTCCCAAATGTGGTCCTATACTTGCTGAACGAGACACAGCAGTTCCCATTGGATTCCGGTGAAATTTGTATTTTTGGTGAATATTTTAGTGAAAAGGTACAATGTTTCAAGAGACTGCCTTAAGGCTGGGGCTAGGGTTAGGGTTAGGGTTAGGGTTAGGGCTAGGGTTAGGGTTAGGGTTAGGGTTAGGGTTAGGGCTAGGGTTAGGGTTAGGGTTAGGGTTACGGTCGTCTTTTGACCGAATGACTCGAAATTCGGCACGAATGTGGTCCTCTGCTGGCTGAACGAGGGAGAGCAGTTCCCATTGGATTCCGTTGAAATTTGTATTTTTGGTGAATTTTTTAAAGAAAAAAGTGGCCATTTCTCATGAAAACCTCAGCCCATTTTTTCAATAGCTTCCAGGTCTTTGGACCGATTGACTCGAAATCGCTCCCAAATGTGGTCCTATACTGGCTGAACGAGACACAGCAGTTCCCATTGGATTCCGGTGAAATTTGTATTTTTGGTGAATATTTTAGTGAAAAGGTACAATGTTTCATGAGACTGCCTTAAGGCTGGGGCTAGGGTTAGGGTTAGGGTTAGGGTTAGGGCTAGGGTTAGGGTTAGGGTTAGGGTTAGGGTTAGGGCTAGGGTTAGGGTTAGGGTTACGGTCGTCTTTTGACCGAATGACTCGAAATTCGGCACGAATGTGGTCCTCTGCTGGCTGAACGAGGGAGAGCACGTCCCATTGGATTCCGTTGAAATTTGTATTTTTGGTGAATATTTTAAAGAAAAAAGTGGCCATTTTTCATGAAAACCTCAGCCCATTTTTTCAATAGCTTCCAGGTCTTTGGACCGATTGACTCGAAATCGCTCCCAAATGTGGTCCTATACTGGCTGAACGAGACACAGCTGTTCCCATTGGATTCCGTTGAAATTTGTATTTTTGGTGAATATTTTAGTGAAAAGGTACAATGTTTCATGAGACTGCCTTAAGGCTGGGGCTAGGGTTAGGGTTAGGGTTAGGGTTAGGGTTAGGGCTAGGGTTAGGGTTAGGGTTAGGGTTACGGTCGTCTTTTGACCGAATGACTCGAAATTCGGCACGAATGTGGTCCTCTGCTGGCTGAACGAGGGAGAGCAGGTCCCATTGGATTCCGTTGAAATTTGTATTTTTGGTGAATTTTTTAAAGAAAAAAGTGGCCATTTTTCATGAAAACCTCAGCCCATTTTTTCAATAGCTTCCAGGTCTTTGGACCGATTGACTCGAAATCGCTCCCAAATGTGGTCCTATACAGGCTGAACGAGACACAGCTGTTCCCATTGAGACATGAGACTGCCTTAAGGCTGGGGCTAGGGTTAGGGTTAGGGTTAGGGTTAGGGTTAGGGTTAGGGTTAGGGCTAGGGTTAGGGTTAGGGTTAGGGTTACGGTCGTCTTTTGACCGAATGACTCGAAATTCGGCACGAATGTGGTCCTCTGCTGGCTGAACGAGGGAGAGCAGTTCCCATTGGATTCCGTTGAAATTTGTATTTTTGGTGAATATTTTAAAGAAAAAAGTGGCCATTTTTCATGAAAACCTCAGCCCATTTTTTCAATAGCTTCCAGGTCTTTGGACCGATTGACTCGAAATCGCTCCCAAATGTGGTCCTATACTGGCTGAACGAGACACAGCAGTTCCCATTGGATTCCGGTGAAATTTGTATTTTTGGTGAATATTTTAAAGAAAAAAGTGGCCATTTTTCATGAAAACCTCAGCCCATTTTTTCAATAGCTTCCAGGTCTTTGGACCGATTGACTCGAAATTGCTCCCAAATGTGGTCCTATACTGGCTGAACGAGACACAGCAGTTCCCATTGGATTCCGGTGAAATTTGTATTTTTGGTGAATATTTTAGTGAAAAGGTACAATGTTTCATGAGACTGCCTTAAGGCTGGGGCTAGGGTTAGGGTTAGGGTTAGGGTTAGGATTAGGGCTAGGGTTAGGGTTATGGTTAGGGTTACGGTCGTCTTTTGACCGAATGACTCGAAATTCGGCACGAATGTGGTCCTCTGCTGGCTGAACGAGGGAGAGCAGTTCCCATTGGATTCCGTTGAAATTTGTATTTTTGGTGAATTTTTTAAAGAAAAAAGTGGCCATTTCTCATGAAAACCTCAGCCCATTTTTTCAATAGCTTCCAGGTCTTTGGACCGATTGACTCGAAATCGCTCCCAAATGTGGTCCTATACTGGCTGAACGAGACACAGCAGTTCCCATTGGATTCCGGTGAAATTTGTATTTTTGGTGAATATTTTAGTGAAAAGGTACAGTGTTTCATGAGACTGCCTTAA
>NC_133233.1:22517217-22519717 GCF_040436345.1 Pagrus major
AGTGAAAAGGTACAATGTTTCATGAGACTGCCTTAAGGCTGGGGCTAGGGTTAGGGTTAGGGTTAGGGTTACGGTCGTCTTTTGACCGAATGACTCGAAATTCGGCACGAATGTGGTCCTCTGCTGGCTGAACGAGGGCGAGCAGTTCCCATTGGATTCCGTTGAAATTTGTATTTTTGGTGAATTTTTTAAAGAAAAAAGTGGCCATTTTTCATGAAAACCTCAGCCCATTTTTTCAATAGCTTCCAGGTCTTTGGACCGATTGACTCGAAATCGCTCCCAAATGTGGTCCTATACTGGCTGAACGAGACACAGCAGTTCCCATTGGATTCCGGTGAAATTTGTATTTTTGGTGAATATTTTAGTGAAAAGGTACAATGTTTCATGAGACTGCCTTAAGGCTGGGGCTAGGGTTAGGGTTAGGGTTAGGGTTAGGGCTAGGGTTAGGGTTAGGGTTAGGGTTAGGGTTAGGGCTAGGGTTAGGGTTAGGGTTACGGTCGTCTTTTGACCGAATGACTCGAAATTCGGCACGAATGTGGTCCTCTGCTGGCTGAACGAGGGAGAGCACGTCCCATTGGATTCCGTTGAAATTTGTATTTTTGGTGAATTTTTTAAAGAAAAAAGTGGCCATTTTTCATGAAAACCTCAGCCCATTTTTTCAATAGCTTCCAGGTCTTTGGACCGATTGACTCGAAATCGCTCCCAAATGTGGTCCTATACTGGCTGAACGAGACACAGCTGTTCCCATTGGATTCCGGTGAAATTTGTATTTTTGGTGAATATTTTAGTGAAAAGGTCCAATGTTTCATGAGACTGACTTAAGGCTGGGGCTAGGGTTAGGGTTAGGGTTAGGGTTAGGGCTAGGGTTAGGGTTAGGGTTAGGGTTAGGGTTAGGGCTAGGGCTAGGGTTAGGGTTAGGGTTAGGGTTACGGTCGTCTTTTGACCGAATGACTCGAAATTCGGCACGAATGTGGTCCTCTGCTGGCTGAACGAGGGAGAGCAGTTCCCATTGGATTCCGTTGAAATTTGTATTTTTGGTGAATTTTTTAAAGAAAAAAGTGGCCATTTTTCATGAAAACCTCAGCCCATTTTTTCAATAGCTTCCAGGTCTTTGGACCGATTGACTCGAAATCGCTCCCAAATGTGGTCCTATACTGGCTGAACGAGACACAGCTGTTCCCATTGGATTCCGTTGAAATTTGTATTTTTGGTGAATATTTTAGTGAAAAGGTACAATGTTTCATGAGACTGCCTTAAGGCTGGGGCTAGGGTTAGGGTTAGGGTTAGGGTTAGGGCTAGGGTTAGGGTTAGGGTTAGGGTTAGGGTTAGGGTTAGGGCTAGGGTTAGGGTTAGGGTTACGGTCGTCTTTTGACCGAATGACTCGAAATTCGGCACGAATGTGGTCCTCTGCTGGCTGAACGAGGGAGAGCACGTCCCATTGGATTCCGTTGAAATTTGTATTTTTGGTGAATTTTTTAAAGAAAAAAGTGGCCATTTTTCATGAAAACCTCAGCCCATTTTTTCAATAGCTTCCAGGTCTTTGGACCGATTGACTCGAAATCGCTCCCAAATGTGGTCCTATACTGGCTGAACGAGACACAGCTGTTCCCATTGGATTCCGGTGAAATTTGTATTTTTGGTGAATATTTTAAAGAAAAAAGTGGCCATTTTTCATGAAAACCTCAGCCCATTTTTTCAATAGCTTCCAGGTCTTTGGACCGATTGACTCGAAATTGCTCCCAAATGTGGTCCTATACTGGCTGAACGAGACACAGCAGTTCCCATTGGATTCCGGTGAAATTTGTATTTTTGGTGAATATTTTAGTGAAAAGGTACAATGTTTCATGAGACTGCCTTAAGGCTGGGGCTAGGGTTAGGGTTAGGGTTAGGGTTAGGATTAGGGCTAGGGTTAGGGTTATGGTTAGGGTTACGGTCGTCTTTTGACCGAATGACTCGAAATTCGGCACGAATGTGGTCCTCTGCTGGCTGAACGAGGGAGAGCAGTTCCCATTGGATTCCGTTGAAATTTGTATTTTTGGTGAATTTTTTAAAGAAAAAAGTGGCCATTTCTCATGAAAACCTCAGCCCATTTTTTCAATAGCTTCCAGGTCTTTGGACCGATTGACTCGAAATCGCTCCCAAATGTGGTCCTATACTGGCTGAACGAGACACAGCAGTTCCCATTGGATTCCGGTGAAATTTGTATTTTTGGTGAATATTTTAGTGAAAAGGTACAGTGTTTCATGAGACTGCCTTAAGGCTGGGGCTAGGGTTAGGGTTAGGGTTAGGGTTAGGGCTAGGGTTAGGGTTAGGGTTAGGGTTAGGGTTAGGGCTAGGGTTAGGGTTAGGGTTACGGTCGTCTTTTGACCGAATGACTCGAAATTCGGCACGAATGTGGTCCTCTGCTGGCTGAACGAGGGAGAGCACGTCCCATTGGATTCCGTTGAAATTTGTATTTTTGGTGAATTTTTTAAAGAAAAAAGTGGCCATTTTTCATGAA
>NC_133233.1:22532217-22534717 GCF_040436345.1 Pagrus major
ATTTTTTCAATAGCTTCCAGGTCTTTGGACCGATTGACTCGAAATCGCTCCCAAATGTGGTCCTATACTGGCTGAACGAGACACAGCTGTTCCCATTGGATTCCGTTGAAATTTGTATTTTTGGTGAATATTTTAGTGAAAAGGTACAATGTTTCATGAGACTGCCTTAAGGCTGGGGATAGGGTTAGGGTTAGGGTTAGGGTTACGGTCGTCTTTTGACCGAATGACTCGAAATTCGGCACGAATGTGGTCCTCTGCTGGCTGAACGAGGGCGAGCAGTTCCCATTGGATTCCGTTGAAATTTGTATTTTTGGTGAATTTTTTAAAGAAAAAAGTGGCCATTTTTCATGAAAACCTCAGCCCATTTTTTCAATAGCTTCCAGGTCTTTGGACCGATTGACTCGAAATCGCTCCCAAATGTGGTCCTATACTGGCTGAACGAGACACAGCTGTTCCCATTGGATTCCGGTGAAATTTGTATTTTTGGTGAATATTTTAGTGAAAAGGTCCAATGTTTCATGAGACTGACTTAAGGCTGGGGCTAGGGTTAGGGTTAGGGTTAGGGTTAGGGCTAGGGTTAGGGTTAGGGTTACGGTTAGGGTTAGGGCTAGGGCTAGGGTTAGGGTTAGGGTTAGGGTTACGGTCGTCTTTTGACCGAATGACTCGAAATTCGGCACGAATGTGGTCCTCTGCTGGCTGAACGAGGGAGAGCAGTTCCCATTGGATTCCGTTGAAATTTGTATTTTTGGTGAATTTTTTAAAGAAAAAAGTGGCCATTTTTCATGAAAACCTCAGCCCATTTTTTCAATAGCTTCCAGGTCTTTGGACCGATTGACTCGAAATCGCTCCCAAATGTGGTCCTATACTGGCTGAACGAGACACAGCTGTTCCCATTGGATTCCGTTGAAATTTGTATTTTTGGTGAATATTTTAGTGAAAAGGTACAATGTTTCATGAGACTGCCTTAAGGCTGGGGCTAGGGTTAGGGTTAGGGTTAGGGTTACGGTCGTCTTTTGACCGAATGACTCGAAATTCGGCACGAATGTGGTCCTCTGCTGGCTGAACGAGGGCGAGCAGTTCCCATTGGATTCCGTTGAAATTTGTATTTTTGGTGAATTTTTTAAAGAAAAAAGTGGCCATTTTTCATGAAAACCTCAGCCCATTTTTTCAATAGCTTCCAGGTCTTTGGACTGATTGACTCGAAATCGCTCCCAAATGTGGTCCTATACTGGCTGAACGAGACACAGCAGTTCCCATTGGATTCCGGTGAAATTTGTATTTTTGGTGAATATTTTAGTGAAAAGGTACAATGTTTCATGAGACTGCCTTAAGGCTGGGGCTAGGGTTAGGGTTAGGGTTAGGGTTAGGGCTAGGGTTAGGGTTAGGGTTAGGGTTAGGGTTAGGGTTAGGGCTAGGGTTAGGGTTAGGGTTACGGTCGTCTTTTGACCGAATGACTCGAAATTCGGCACGAATGTGGTCCTCTGCTGGCTGAACGAGGGAGAGCACGTCCCATTGGATTCCGTTGAAATTTGTATTTTTGGTGAATTTTTTAAAGAAAAAAGTGGCCATTTTTCATGAAAACCTCAGCCCATTTTTTCAATAGCTTCCAGGTCTTTGGACCGATTGACTCGAAATCGCTCCCAAATGTGGTCCTATACTGGCTGAACGAGACACAGCTGTTCCCATTGGATTCCGGTGAAATTTGTATTTTTGGTGAATATTTTAGTGAAAAGGTACAATGTTTCATGAGACTGACTTAAGGCTGGGGCTAGGGTTAGGGTTAGGGTTAGGGTTAGGGTTAGGGTTAGGGCTAGGGTTAGGGTTAGGGTTAGGGTTACGGTTGTCTTTTGACCGAATGACTCGAAATTCGGCACGAATTTGGTCCTCTGCTGGCTGAACGAGGGAGAGCAGGTCCCATTGGATTCCGTTGAAATTTGTATTTTTGGTGAATTTTTTAAAGAAAAAAGTGGCCATTTTTCATGAAAACCTCAGCCCATTTTTTCAATAGCTTCCAGGTCTTTGGACCGATTGACTCGAAATCGCTCCCAAATGTGGTCCTATACTGGCTGAACGAGACACAGCAGTTCCCATTGGATTCCGGTGAAATTTGTATTTTTGGTGAATATTTTAGTGAAAAGGTCCAATGTTTCATGAGACTGACTTAAGGCTGGGGCTAGGGTTAGGGTTAGGGTTAGGGTTAGGGCTAGGGTTAGGGTTAGGGTTAGGGTTAGGGTTAGGGCTAGGGTTAGGGTTAGGGTTAGGGTTACGGTCGTCTTTTGACCGAATGACTCGAAATTCGGCACGAATGTGGTCCTCTGCTGGCTGAACGAGGGAGAGCAGTTCCCATTGGATTCCGTTGAAATTTGTATTTTTGGTGAATTTTTTAAAGAAAAAAGTGGCCATTTTTCATGAAAACCTCAGCCCATTTTTTCAATAGCTTCCAGGTCTTTGGACCGATTGACTCGAAATCGCTCCCAAATGTGGTCCTATACTGGCTGAA